>NW_028289230.1:300000-588283 GCF_059628265.1 Tinamus guttatus | reverse complement strand
CAGACCTTCAGATGAGACTCCTCTGGCCTGTGTAGAAATCCTGAATTCTTTAGGAAGTGTGGGCGTAGGGTTCTTTGGATTTGCTGATAGTGCCTGGGATGTAGAGACCTAGATCCTGCTGTTGACCACAGGGCTACTTGTAAACAGTTCATCCATGCCCTACCTTAACCCTGTAGGTATCTTCACTGCAGCTAAGAAGTTATTTGCTATGTGGCTGGAGGGCTTTTTCACCTTCAACTTTGGCAGCAGATATTTAAGTGTGGATCAACACAATACAGCCTGTTAAGCTTGGGTCTTCGAAGCCTGGGGACTGACAGACCTCTGCCCAGTGCCTTAATCAAGCGCTGGTCCCAAGATGCTAGCAGAACTGCTGGAGTTTGCTTGTTGATGGCTTTCTCAGCTTTGTGTGTTTGTTGTAATTGCATGTTAGTGTCACAGCTCTTTATTGTTCAAAAAAGGAAATTCTTCTCATTTCATAGTTGAATAGTCTTCTGTTTATGCTGGGGAGCAAACCTTTCAGGAAAGGTACAAGTGAAAAGTTATACAAATAGGAACTTCATTGCTAATCACATAGTACTGCCCAGAAGTACAGTTTGACCAAGTATGCTGTGTCAAAGATGTTTAATGTCGAGCAAAGAGTCAATATTAAAAGCTCCTTTGGAGGTGATTTAGGTTGGGTGGATGAAAATGAGTATGCCTAACATGAAAGAAAACAAATGAAATTAACTGTATTGTTAGAGTTGCTATTTGGTAGGGGGTGTGTGTGTGTGGTTGTTTTTTTTTTTTTTTTTTTTTTTTTTTTTTTTTTGGGGGGGGGGTGTTTTGTGTGTGCATCTTTGTCTTTTTTCCTCTTTGATAACTGCAGGTAATTCTGTGGCCTCTTGGAAGTTTTTGCCAGTCTGTTCAGATGATGGTAACTTAAAGCATATAGATGGTGTATTAGTAACAGACAGTGTTCTGGGGATTAGTTCTGTAGTGTTGGAAGGGTGGAGTGTGTGTAGTGTTTTTTTTTTTTTTTTTTTTTTTTTTTTTTTTTCCCAAGGACATTATGCCAGTGTTTGACTACAGGATACATCTGTAGCATCCCATAAAAACTCAGACCACTTCTAATGTAGCTCTATTTTATGTAGCAATATTTTTACACCAAATGTTTTGTTTCTTTAATAGCACCTACATGATTCACACTTTACATCCTGAAGGTAAAAAATCTTCCTCTACCACCCAGCTTCTCTGTCATCAAAAAGATCAGAATTAAGTTTCTATAAGCAGGTTATGTTTATCCTATGATCAGATATGAATTACTACCATTTATTAATGAATAATATGGACTGAACAGTGGAGGGATTTGTGCTGAACTGGTATGTAAATGGGCTGCATGGTGAATGGAGCAGAGGTTATATGAATGTTTTAGTATAGCAAGACCTGCTGTAACTTGGGGCTGTGTGTGACTGCACACAGGTGCACATTCACAAAAATCAGTATGCAAAATCGTGTGACACTTCCAGTGTCCCAGGACCTTATTCTTAAAACATTAACCTGATATTCAGCAATATGAGTTAGAGGAGTTGCAATTAATCTTACTAAGCTTTTGTAGTAGCTACTTATTGAGGATGATTTCTCTTACCAGACCAGGTTAACAGTGGTTTATCTTTGATATTCTGTACCTTCCCTTAAAATACCAACAGCAGAGATGAGTCTGTAGCAGAGCAAATTGATAGCTCATCTCTATGCTTTTGGAAGTAATTAAAATGAATAAGCATTTGCCTGAAATAGCCTGCAATTGAGAGGAAAAATAGTGAAGTTGCTCAACTGGGCCATACATAGGATATTTTGGATTCTCTGCTTAATTTAAAGAAATCTCTTCTGAGGCTTTTTTCTTTAGATTGAGGTTACTGCACAGAGATGAAAGAAAAGGGAGGCTGTCTTAAGTGGATAACATTTGGATATCTCATTGTATTTGTCATTAGCAGAGAAGTCTTACTGTGTTTTTAAAGTATGGCATTCCTATCTGCCTATCTTGTAAAGTTCTAAACTTGCATAATTTTAAAGGGCTTTTACTATTAGGAAATAAAACTTAACACTGTAGCAGTAGGGACATATTTGCTCTAGCCATATGACTCATCCCTAAATTGTGTGTCCTCGTTAAGAGTTTTTTGTTCCTTGCAACAAAATATTTGGAAAGGTGAGAATGCAAAATTATTTGCTTGAATATTAAGATATTGTAAAGACCCATGTTTAACCAGTGATGCCACTTAGGTCAGCTCTTGTGTGATGGAGGCTTAGACGCTTTTGCACAATGAAAAGCTTAAGATTAGATGCAATAATGCAGAGCAATTGTTACTTTTCTACAGCTAGAAGCCCTTTGCTGTCAGAACTGAGTAAAAGCTGAAATAAGATCATCATCATCTTTTGCAGCTTGCCCTTGTCAAAACAAAAGCAATGCAGGGCAGGAGGTACAACTTGTAATGCATTCTGTGAAGATGCACTTACTCTTGTGCAAGTCTGCTGGTATAAGCCTTTGTGAATATTGGCAAACCCTTGCACACTAGTGTAGTTTACCTTGATTGGGGTAATGTATCTTTAAAAACACTCTTATCAAAAATAGACTTCTTGCAATGTGTAGGAGACTGAATTTCATTTCAGTGCTTCTAGTTATTTATCTTGCAGAACAGTAACTGCACCCACACTTGGTAGCTGAATGTCTTTCAGTAGTGCTTTAAACAGTATAACTTAAGAGGATAACATTTCTTTTGTATTTTAAGTGTCCTGTACATATTACCTAAATTCCTTTCAATTTGTTGTTCATGTGGTAACAAAGTGCCCATACCCAAATGCTTCAGATGAAGGTTAATGACACTTTTTGGTTAAGGTGTAAAGACTCTGTGTCTTTATGATATTGCCACTTGAGTTGGATCATGAACCTAACTTTTCTAAGATGTTCTGGCAGCCAAGTGTGGTGTGGCCATAAAGTATTTGAAATGCAATGCAAAAAAAGGCTTTGAGGCTCAACCCTTGTTGAGCACTGAGTGTTCAGAATTCAATGAATGATAGAAATGTTTCTTCTCTTGTGTAATTCTCAAGTGTCAAATAGCTATTTCTTGAGACAACCATGGTCACATTTAAACAATTCTGTACAGAGGACCTGTTCTCACTTCACTTAAAAGTTCGCTAGTCTTTTGTAAGAGAATTTAGACATCTTGTATTGCTGTGTGATCTCCATTTGAGCATATAAATATTAAAGCTTTGAGTCCAATACATGGAATGACTTTCTCTTAATTTTTGCCAGAAACCTGAAGGCTTGTGTACTTCAAAGTTTGACTAATATACTTTCTTTGAAAATGTGTGTTTTTCTACCCCCCCCCCCCCCCCCCGTAAGCAGTGTTTAATTTATGTGGAAGAAGCTTGGCTGCTTTTCACTACTGTGGGCAGCTGACTAGGTAGGATAGACTTAAATGAATCTGTGACCATTTGGGCTTTTATACTTTTAGAAACAGACTGGATGTTGGGGGCTGGTGGTGGTGTGTGTGTGTGTGCTGTGTGTGGATTGTTTTTTTTGGGTGTGTGTGTGGTGGGTTTTTTTTTTTTTTTTTTTTTTTTTTTTTTTTTTTTTTTTTGTCGTCTTGGTTTTGAACCCTCAGGGTTATGGGCAGCCTTCTCAAGATTTTAATGCTACTCCAGGGTTATTTGGAGTGTTGGTCTGGAGCATCTCTGAGTGGCAGAAATAGCCTAATTTTCTCTGTTTTGAGGACCCCCATCTATGACTATTATCCAGTTGGAAAGAGGTAATAGTTGTATTGGCTAAAGATACTAAGGAGGGATGAGATCAAAAGATTGCTGATCTTGGCCACTTTCTTCTGGACCTTCAGGGATATGTCTGGCTTTTAGTGCTGTTAAAGATGGTACTCAGATTTCACTAATTAGAAGCAGCCCATCTAGTATTCAACTTGGATGAGAGTTAGTGTCCAAGTTGTGTGATTATTCTGTGCCTACTAATTATTTGGATGTTCGTTTTGGTTCATTCTTCCGATATGACTGATAGCTTATGCCTGGGCTCTTCAACTGGGGACCATGTTTGGCCTGCAAGAGGCAGCTAAGTAACATGTTGGCAGTCAACTAAAACTGCAAAAAGTAGTGTTGCTTTATGGAAACTTCCTCAGAGACCACAGTTGGGTTGGCTATGTGCTAGCCACCTCCAGCCTGGGAGCTGCCCCCTGGGCCTTGTAGGCATGTTGAGAGGGTGGTAGATGGGACCAGGTTGGAGTTAAGATTGTGAGCATCCTTGAAGCAGGATGTTACCTATTCCTGGACCTAATGGGGGTGTGCTGAAACATCCCATAGGGATTTCTTCAACCATCTTCAGCCCATCCCTCCCCTGTAGTCTAAGAAGGTAATGCCACATGCCATGGGATCAGCAGTGTGAATATGTCAGTCTTGTGCAGTCGTGGGGGCACAGAGAGGCTTTAGATATGTTTGTGCAAAATCCTATCACCTGTGATTCTGCCAGGCCTCTTAATTTGTCCCTGGATCTTCTGGGTTTCCAAGCCAGTCTTGCGTCACTCCTTTTGTCTATCTCTTCCTCTGCTGGACTGACTGTGCTGGGAGGCATGATTGAGGGCTGATACAAGGCTACTGAGTGTGACCTCACTAGAGCTTCTGGTCTGGCTCCTGCTGTCTTGGCTGTGTTTTGTTTCCTCTTTTCCTCTAATGCTCTCAGCCTTGCTCTGAACATGGGTGACTTTATTCCAAAGAGAACAGTGAAGTATTTTTGACCCATGTACTCTTAATCATGACTTTTAAGGTGGCTAGTTTGCAATACTAAAATAAAAGCAAACTTGCTGGTGGTCTTAAGTGGAAGCCATGAGTTTTATTTCAGCAAATCTGGCAAAAAAAATTCAGCAAATCTCTGGGTGGAACTTATTGGACAGGAGAATTTTGGCTGTTGGAAGCCACATGAATTGTATTGTAGTAACTCTTGTGTATAAATTTGTTATGGTCACCTAGCTGTTTTGTTCAACATTCATTCTTAACTGGGGGTAAAAATAAGTTATTTTTTTCTTCCTCCCTCCTGTTTGTATAAGTGTACAATAGGGGATTCTGTGGTCTAGAAAGGAGAAAAGATACAGATTCTGTTCCAGGAAACAAACTACAGTAATTGCATTGCTGTAGTCTAAACTCTATTATAAGTCTTTGTAAAGCATTACCCCCAAAACAAAGAACCTATGATGGTGCAGTTGAATGTTTCATGGCAGAAGAGTTTAGCGAGGGCAATGGGTAGGAGAATCCCTGTGCCTAGAAGGGATTCTGCTTTTGTTAGACTGCTTCTGTGACTCATCAGTTGTGCAGCTGTGGGAATACAGTAAAACGAAGGATGAGGAAAAATTAGGCAGAACCTAAAGCCAACTGCTAATGACTGATTGGCATGATGAATTTAGCCCTTAATTCATAGATTAGCAGATAGACAATATCCATATGGGCTAAAAGGGTTATGGCAAATGGACTGCTTCCTTTTGAGAAGAAGCTAAGTTTTCTGTTACTGGATGCTGTTACAGTCAACTAACCCTTGTCTGTTGCTGCGTAACAACCAAAGAGCTTTCTTCTTTACCTGTTTGTTGGACAAAGCTATTAAATATTGCTGTCGCCCTTCCTCCAAATGTGAATAGCTGGCCTGATGCTCGACTGGGTGAAAGGGAGGCACGGTCCAGAATTCATCATCAGCTTGGCCCTTTGTGTGGGTGAAGCACGGCCCTTGTCGAGAATAGTCCACCCTTCCTGCGTAGGCAGAGTGAAAACAGCCATGCAAAGTATTGTTTGGAGGTCTGGTGACAATTGTAAGAGGTGCTCACCTGAAGGATGCACAGCTTGGGTTGCAAGACAAATGTGATTCTTGTCATCAGTGGCTTTTTAGCTTTGATTAATTGTAATTCACCAAAAATGAACTCTGACAATAGGAGGCGGTAGAGTTTAGTGCATAAGGTAGGGGTTGAAAGCTTCTTGTCTGGAATGGGTTTGTGTGCATCATCCTAGGGTAAATTCAACTTTTTTTTTAATAAATTTGACTTATTTTATAATTGTAGACTTGCTTAACCTGTAGGTAGGAAAGCTTTTAACTTTTTTAAATAGCACATGAGAGAGCATTCTTCCAAAACAAATTCAACTTGTGTGTTTACAAGCACATTATTTAAATTTGAAATAGCTGAGGAAATTGTCAAGCATATAGCTTTCTGGGTGCTTAAGCACAGATGACAAAGAAATTTTTAGAATAAAAATCTCTGATTATTTCTGGTTAAATATTGAGCGGTTTCCTGAAGATCCCCAGCACAGATCCTGACGTACTGACAAGTCACACTCCTGCACAGGCTTTTGTTCATGAGGCAGCTGTAGCAGTTCTGCAAGAGCAAAAAATAAAGCTGGGATTGTGTAACTTAACCTGGAGGAGGAGGGGGACATTCCTAGCATTGAGGAGAAAGCCATCAAGTCAGGGCCTGGCTCTATAGGCTGGCTGGGGGAGACTTGTGCTATGCAGGCTTCCCAAATAATTCCCAGAAGCAGGAAACCAGGAGATGATCTGGGTGAGCTTCTGATGGTTGGAGGAGGCAAAGCTGTGTCTTGGCTGCCTCATCAAGTTTGAAATGTCAGAGATCTGCACTTTTTTTTTTTTTTTTTTTTTTTTTTCCCCCTTCCTCTCTCTCCTCAAGTCTACCAGAATTTTTTGTCTTCCACCTCTGGGATTTCTTTCTTGTGCTGCCTTAATTGTTTCCAGCTCCCATTCTCTTGTACTGCTACAGGCAGCCTAGGCTTTTGGAGTACAGGAGAGAAGATTAGATTAAAAATAAAGCCTCTAAACATTGTGAAACTACCATGAGAGATTTGAGTGTCAAGTGTGGAATGGCTTTGCATGTAGCATGGCCAGGTAAACAGCTTTCTGTGTGGGTTTGTGGGGCCTGTGTCTTTGCAGAACAAGATTGAGTCCTACTAAGTTAAACTGAGATTTAAAGTATATTATTGACATTTCTTAGAGTTCTGTTATGCTTGTTACCTTAAGTGCAATTACCCAGGCTATGCCATGACACTGAGCTTAAAACACATGGGCAGAAAGCTGAATGCTACACTTAGCAAGCACTTTAAATAGAAAACTACAGCACAAATGACCTGCAGGTACCTTTGGTTTTCTTTATAAAACAAGAGTTTCAAAATGCTGACTTCTTCAATTTAATTATAAATGTATTGATAAATGCAGTTGTATGATACTTCACTGCCAAAATAATGTTTGGTCATAGCTTAATGTGATTGCAAGGTGGAGTTTGATTTTTTTTTTTTTTTTTTTTTTTTTTTCAGTCAGAATATAAAGTTTTTTTTGTTCTAATTTTGTTAACCTTTGTATTAATAGGCATAATGAAAGAAATATGCAGTGCTTTCTCCATTAACACTGTCAACCATGGCAAATAACCAAGGATCACAATACTAAACTGAGATCATTTTATAGTATTTAAGTATGTCTGCATTGCAGGAATTGCATATTCAACCTGTTTCAGTAGTGGTCTGATACCAACAGCATGATATTCAACACCAGTTGTGAATTGATCCACCTTATGAGCTGGTTTTGCTGCCCATGCTTAATCCTATGTTGCCATGGTTGGATTGCTACCACTATCCATGCCAGCTGATTTAAATCTAGTAGAGTTAGAGCTGTAAATCTGTCACAGCAGTGGCTGGTCATGTAGACATAAGCACAGACCTTGGAAACTGTTCTAGTATTGTTTCAGATGCTGACTGATTGTACAAAGGTGCAGGTCCGTTTGGTAGCAGCAGAATGTAACAAAACATGACTCTTGCTCTTTGTCTTAGTTTGCTTATCCTATCTTTCATAAGATGTAAATTCTGAGCAAAGCACTTGCTGTGGTTTGGATAGTGACAATTTGTGTTTTCTGTGTTCCATATTTCATCTCTGTAGGGTCTTATTTCCTGTTTGCTTTTGTGACACTTGTAGAAATTTGTGAATTTTGAGGCCTTAGTTTCTTGCAAAGCTTGGTTGAATTGGCCATTGGGTTGCCAAAGGAAGAGAGGCTGACCATGTAATTGCCTGGGCCTTGCTTAGGTAAAATATGCATATAACTGGGGATTATTCACTTCTTTCTTTCTGGAAGTTCTGGCATTACATATAGATATAGGTGTGCATTTCAAAGGCCTAGTTGTGTGATGCATATTCAGACAAATACTGAGTCACTTAGTATTTTGTTTTCTTACCAAGAGAAGCAGCATGAGGCTTTAGTAAATTATTGAAACTTGCAACATGGGCGTGCATAAACTTGGTTGAAAATGTATAGTTCTGTGATTATATCATCCCCTTCATCACCTCTGTGCCCTGGAATTTCAAAGTTACCACTTATCCAGCTTTACAGGAAATATCACTTTTGAGGGTATAAAGAAGAAAGAAGCAGCCTTTAAAAGGAAATTGAGATCTTGGGACAAAAGACTTTGAAGGCTACTGAAAGAGTGGGCTTGATTTTATATTATTATATTTTTGACCAATCTCAGAATGACTTTCTATGACAGCTGACTTGAAGTTATGGTGAGCTGAAGGGAAGCCCAAGATAGATGAGGCGAGGTGCTGGTGTTGATAAAGCAGTTGTCTTGGCAACTGCAGTTTCTTAAATATCTCCAGAAAATAACTAGCAAATGTTGAGATGGAGAAATAGTAATGGCTGACAGAAGAATAGTCGCTGTGAGCAGCTTGATCCATACAGAGAAGAAATTTGACCAAAAGTCACTGTTCTCAGTGGTGGGGTCCCTCAGTGATGTAGCCCTTGTGGTGGTCCTCATAATCGTAGCATGTTTGGGTACTGTCTTCCTGACTGAAGGAGGATCCCTGGAGAAAAACACTACATTTGTTTCTGTAATATTGAGAAATGAATGCAGTGTGTTTTTTTTTTTTTTTTTTTTTTTTGACATCATGAGAGTGCTTCATAATACAGGCACTGTTCAATGTGATCATGCAAATATTACATCAAAAGAGGGTGCAAAATAAACCTTATAGGTAAGCAAGGATGGAAATGAGAATTGTATTTTATTGCAGGGTTAAAATCACTGAAATGGCAAATAGGCAGGGATTGTTGTAGGCCCTCAGTGCTTACTGTGATGAGAAATTGAGAGATCCTAGCATGTGTGTCTTATTAATCATGATTTTGCATGCTGTTTTGTGTCCCTGTAGGTAAAATGGATAAGTTTTTAAACACTCCATAAAGAAAGAAAAAGATTAATTCTTACATTCACACACACAAAAAAAAACAAACTCCAGAGAAAGCCTGACTGAATAAAACAAGCAGCATATGAGCCAATTGTTTCCTGCTGCCACAAGCACATTTGTAAGTGCCAACTATGACAGGTATTTCTACAGGCACTGAATCGTAAATAGAACACCAGGTGCTAAGAGAAGTACAGAAGACAAAGCATATGTTTTTCTGCCTCTCATCCAATAATTCTTCTGATCTTGTCTTTGCATACCAACTTGGGAAAAGTAGCTTCCTCACTTCCATGTCAGAGAAGCTTAAGACAGTTTAGGCCTCTAAGTTTACTTCTCAGTGCAAAAGGCAGTAAGTGACAGGAAGCAAGTTGATGATGGGATCAAGTTTTACTATTTCAGCAGGGTAGTATTTTTCCTAGTTATGATCACTATGTGTTTGTGTGTATGTGTATATATATATATTTTTTTTTTTTTGAGTGTGTGTGTGTGTGGAGGCTACCTGCTCTTGTAGTGTTTGAGATACTAGGTAGGTTCTGAACCAATCGCATCAGAGCTATGGAGAATAGGACATTCAAAACTTTTAATCACTTGACCAGCTATTTCTGCCTTGACCATGTCTAAGAAATGTGATTAAAACTCTTAAACTTCTGCTAGAAATGAAAACCAGGGTGTTAAAATTAATAATTGACCAGACTTCTGAATCCTTGCCAAATGTGAGGGAGAAGCTTTCCTTGGTAAGTTACATCAGCTTCTGCAGGATTGACATTTTAATGTAAAAATCCAGTCTCTGGCATAATACAGGCAGTCAGGGTAGGGGTTTTATAAGCAACTTTTTGCAAAAAGAGCAGTGGCACAAATACCTGATTAGGTTTGTCTCCCCTTCTGGCTCATAGGTGAAAAACTATCTCAACTGATTCTTCAAGGTGTTTTTAATAGCAGTGGAAAAGTGCTAATAACAGGTATGGGACTTCAGGCTTTTCAAGGGTTCTGAAATGTCATAGGACAGTACAATTCACAATGTTTCAAAAGCCATTTCTGAAAATGGATGGGCATGCTTTCCAAAAATTTGCTATCATGGGAAAAAGTTAAGTTTGAAGGAATAAGAGGTGAAACCTGCATAACCTGATGTGAACTCTCTAAATTTTGCATTAATAATGAGTTGCTCTACTGTTTGGGTAATTTTTTGTGTTTTTCCTGTCAATTTTTCACTATTTAAGCAGCTAAAAGTACCAAAAAAACCTGGTACAATTAAAACCACCCTCTTGTCAAAATGGAGCTTGATATAGGGAGCTTTGTAAACTATGCAGGAGAGTAGTCTGGGTCTTCTGAGAAGAGCATATGGCAGGTGACACTTCAGCTGGAGATAACTTGGTAATTATAGCTCCTTTGTTAGAATCTCTTTGCCATTCTATGGGGCTAACAGCAAATTAAGCTGCTCCTTGTTGATGTAAGGAAAGTAATGCTGCTAAAAATATTTGTTTTCTGCATGTCTTGAGTTATTCTATTGAACTTACTCTAGACTCCAAGCTTTCAGCCCAGTGCATTAGAATAGAGTGTTTAAGCTTTTCCAAAGTGAATGAGTAGTCCTTCCACATGAAACAACTTTCTCTCCCATGGAAAGGGATTTTGAGTCTCTGATCTGTTTTAAGACCGGTCATGTGCAGGACAAAGCAAACCTACTGTTTTTAAAGAGATTTCTGATTTCTCTACATATACTGGTGAGTTACTGAACTTGATGCAGAATTGCTTGCTTAGGTGGTCCATGGTTATGGTCTGGGTGTTTTGCTGGGATCTGACTTGGAGGGTGAGTTGGGATATAAACTTGCATGACTTAAATGACCCTCTTGCATCACAGTAAGTTGGAATTATTCATGAATATGAATCAGGTAAACTTTACCTTGAGTTGCTGTTATTCTGAAATAATGAATCCATTGAACTATATATTCCTTTTAAAGAAACTTGGAGCTGAGAGTGAAATTTGGTTTGGGGATGTGTGTGTTTAAGATCTTTATTTTTATTTTTACTTTTTTTATTTTTAGGTAGGCTGATCCTTGATCAGCTTTTAGTATAATTTAGCTAGCAATTGCTAGAACAGTGGACATGGTCTCCACCATACCATATTTGTTGCAGCTTGGAGCGGGTCAGGAATGCCAGACAACAACTTCATAGAAGCTGGAACTGACTTCGTTTATTCGCTTACATGCAGTACATCTATATGATTCTAACAGTTAGTGATGTAATTACACAGGCTCCTAATTGGTAGACAATGATCTAACTCAGACCCTTACAGCCCCCCTTACTTGTTTAGCTCATCCTTTTAGTTCAACAGCTCTTTTATTCCCTCTGACCTTGGTCTACTTCCTCATCTCCTAGTTAGCACTCCCTTTGTTCTTTCACTGAAGGCTGGAATTGAGCAGGCCTGCTGGGCAGCCATGTCCACGGCTCTCTAACCATTCCTCTACAATTCCCCCTTTTTCTTTAGATTAGGTGAACCCGGGAAGCAAGCCAGCCTTGAGGTGTCAGATTCGGATTGCGTGAAAAAGCAGTTAACAAATGTGACATTAAAGCGCGCAAACAGGTACAAGCAATCATTAAGCCAATTACAAGCAACAGTCCCTGTAGTAACAACATTAACAGCTATTTCATCAACGATTTTATCCATCCCCCAATTCCTAACCAGTCCGTTAGTCTGTCTAGACCGAAAAATCCCACATCCTTTGTTACTTTCTCCGTATGCTTGGTCAAGTCGTGGAGCTGTCGATGTATCGCCGAGTTGTCGAGTGATCTTGCAAGTCCATGCAGCACATTCCGTCGAAGTCCTGACACCCATGTCCGTGAGCAAGAAGCAGGAAATCAATAGTGGCACAGTTTTCCAGTACAGCGTGTTGTACCTGGGATAAGTCATCTGACAACTCACTAAGCACAGTACTGGTTGCATTCACTTGTTTCAAGGCCTAGCAGGCAAGGCACTCAATATTTCAGTGTGCCCGCGCAGCTGATACCCCGGGGACGAAGAAGGACGCTGCTGCAACCTCCCAAGTGCTCCAGAGATCAACACTATCCTCACATTCTGAGCTAAGAGTTCGCTGCTCCTTTTGATCGCCTTAACAGGGTCTTGCTGTTCCCCAGAGGGCCATGTGGCCAAATCATACTAAGGCGACCAAATGTGCAAGGCCCACCCATAGGCTGGGACGGAATGCCAGCCCAAGCTCGGTTCCCACATATCAAAAACCACCCGGTGGGAAGCTTCCTAGGCCGGATAGTTCCCGTATTGTGGGTAACACTTCCGTTACACCATTCCTTTTCCCCTCTTGCCTCCTCAAGGGTTTTTGCATACTCATCTTTGAGACCTTCCAGTTAAACCTCGTATCTACTGTTCTCATTTTCCATTTTCTTCAGTCTGTTTCTCTCCCCTTCTAGTTGAGCCTGGAGACGAGCATTTTCTTGCCTTAAAAGACTATTCTGGGATTCAGTAGAAGACATCTGAACTTTAGTAGAAAGAAGTTCTTCTGTTGCAGCCCGTCCTCTTTCGGCAGCTGCTACCAAAAGGGCTTGAGATTCACCAAGTCTGTTGGAAAGATTCTTTTCCAATTTTTTCCACAAGGAGGTTTGTGCTCCCAGCATGGCTTGCAAACTTTCCATCTGCCGGAGCAGCGGCCGTGTAGCAGATGTAACACTTTGGCTCGGTTCTTGGTTCTGACTCTCCTCTTCTTGCAGTATCTGTTGTAGTTTGCTGATTTCCTGACGTAAGTAGTCCTCTCTTCTTGCTACCTGTTGTTCTGCAGGTTGCAGTCCTAGCCGCAGGTCTGCCACCTGAATCGCCAAAGCTTCTTGTTGCTGCCGTGCCTCATCCTGGGCCTTCTCCAAAGCTAAACCAAGTTCTTCCTTTGCCTTCATTTCCCGACTTAGGGCTGCCTCTTGTGCCTCACTGTCCTTTGTGGCATTAGCTTTATGAAGATCTGCATTAGCTTTATGAAGATCTGCATTAGCTTTATGAAGATCTGCATTAGCTTTATGAAGATCTGCATTAGCTTTATGAAGATCTGCATTAGCTTTATGAAGATCTGCATGTTCCTTGTAAGCACTGTCAAGTGCTGCCTGGACACTTCTGTTCCTTTCTTCAAGACCTTCCACCTCTGCCTGGAGCTTAAGATCCTTTTCTTGTCGCTCTATAACACTGTTCAGTTGTTTAAAGGAGTACCTAACACCAGTGCATCAAATTGATCTGCTGTCCCACAAAGCCAGCAACTCTTGATTTGGGTATAATTAACAATATGCCTAAGAAGCATAACATATCCATTAGTGTTAAAAGTAGCATCAGCTTCTATAATAGCATTAAAGGTAATATTACCTCCTAACAGCCACAATATACAGCTAATAATAACAGTAACACTTCTTCCTCCCATGTTGTTGTTCTGCAGGCTCACACTTTCCACAGCTAGGGTACCGGTTGCTCGCCTGCTACATCTGATGTATGCGAGTTTGCTTCCAGCCAAGGTCTCACCCATTTTGCTGGCACCCATCTGATTCTAGCATCTGTAATGATACAAGCATACCCTTTTCCCCAGGTTATCAAGTCCAAAGGTCCCATCCAGTTTCCCGTGTCCCAGTCTCTCAGCATCATCTTACACGGACCCGACTACTTCTGTCAGGGCTCCCTTTAGCCCAGCCCTGTGTTTGACCATCAGAGGGGCTAGGCTGTCCTGGGGTAATCTCAAAAATTTAAAACATATTCTGCTCTTGCCAATTTTTCTGCAGGCATAACTCCCAATTCTTTTTTTTTGTAGCTGGCATTTCAGCGTTTGGTTCATATGTTCCACTATGTCATGGTCCTCAGGATGCAATAGTATGGTGAAAAAACAATCTTTTAAATCAATTATTAAGATGCACCAATCATTTTGGAAGGTTCTCGATTTCCATTTCTATTTATGTTTGCATAGCTTCAATTTGGTTTCCTCCCCAGAAATTGCTTGGGATTTCTATATATTAAGGAGGCCCCTGCTCCAGTAGCAATTGAGGCTTTTACAATTTGTAAGGACTGTTGCAGGTCCTTCCGTGCCAGCTGCACTGGAGCTTGTCTGTCACTTCATTCTTGTTTCCCATGCTGAAGTATTTCCCTAGTCTCTTTCCAAGGATGCAAGTCAGAGTATGGCTCCCAGTCCTCCACTGGTGGGGGGGGGGGGGAAATGCCATAGTCTGAGTTATTCCTGGCTTTCCCACTTTCGAATTCTGCACTTTCATGTTGTGCTTATTCAGCCCTCGCTGCTTATATATATATATTACACAATAAAGATCTAAAGACCACAGACACAAACAGCACAAACACAGTTTCTATCCAGTGGCACGACCTCACGTAGCTGTGCACTCCACTAGTGAGTTCCACTGTCTCAATTGCTGAATCCCATCCTCGTTGCCAATTAGGTTGTGAATGGGTTTGGGATTCGGCAATAATCACACAGAACAAAGTGGCTACGGCTATTCAGGTGAAAGCACGTTAAAGAAGCAAAGTGTGAATAATTACTCTTGAGGTAATACTTGTTGGCAGGACACTGAGACTGTGAACATTCTCTCGAGTTGGCAGATTAGAGGGTTGCTGACAGGCTCCTAACTCAGCGGGCGTCCCTGCAGAGACGACGTGGGTCTCAGTGCTAGGAGTCTCACCCCCCCTCTCTCTGCCCTGTCTTGTTTATGCCCGGTGCATCCTGCCACGTAGGGCCAGTACGTGCCAGCAGGCAGACCGGGAGGCGAACAAACTCCACCTTCAGTCACATAACCTTCCCTCCTGGGTGCACAGGTGCGCATGTCAGTAAATTGTCCCAGCCGTCAGTCTGAGGGTCCTGCCTTTCTCATCTTCCTCCCTCTCAGATGTTTTACCTTCACATTAATTTAGAGGATGTTTGCAGTTAAGTTGGCTACAAGCCCAGTCGAGCAGCTGCCTTCAGCTGCTTTTGGAGGAGGTCGGCTCTGAGCCTGGCTGAGCAGCCGCCTCTGTGCTCCTTATCGCTCAGCCTGGGCAGGCAAACATCTTTCTCAAGATCTGGATTCTATTTCGCACAACAATTTTATGACTACAGATCATACAAATTTCCACCTTTCAACCATACCTCGTGTCGGCATCAATATACAAAGGATACAACACATAATAGAGATGAACATAGCAAACAGAAATAATAGCCCTAATAACGGTTTCTGTCCTCACTTAAAGCATTACAATTCTTCAACCCCCACTTTAAAAGACGGATCAAATCCCCCTGCACCTCCCCCCTGGCTCTTGTCAAGCCCTCAGCAACATAAGTCTCCTTGATCTCATTCGCCTTTTCTTCCCCGGCCCCCCTTATCCTTTTTTCAAGGTGATCTAACAAGTCCTGGACCCAGCCGGGCTGTTCTTAGGCACGATGGGGCAGTCCGGGAGTGGGGGCACAGACAGTGCAGGCGCCACAGGCACACATGAGGACGCGGGCAGGGGGATTGGCGATGGATCTCCAGACACCAGCGGTTTTCGGTGGCGTGGCGGTCCCGTTCCTGAAGTGCTCGCAAAGGCTTTTACAGGTACACTGCTCGCAGCTTCGGGAGGCTCATGATCCGTCGGTGGCCCTGTGATGTCCTTTGGGCGATGGTGGGGCTCAGAACCCCCTCGCTTCAGCTTGGGGCTTTGCAAGTGTCCCTTGTCTCTAGCCCATTTATACAGCTCATACAGCTTCTTCATGCTCACTGCTGCCTCCCTCTTTGCTAATAAGTCCAGCAGCAATTGTACAGCAGCTTCTCGCTCCATTTTGTACGTACACCGGGGTCTCTGCTTCTAGCCCTTCCCTGACACTGTCTTTCCATCCCGGGCCCCAGCTTCTTGTCCCCCAACGCCGTCTTTTCCATGTGCGCAATCACGGCCGGCTTACCCGCTCCAGTCCCCGTCTTGGTCGGATCACTCGGCTGCACCCGTACGTCGTCCTCCAGAATCCTGCACCGTTGTGCCAAGTCCCTGTACCGGTCCCTGTACTGGACCCTGTTCGGAATCTTGTCCCTGTTCGGGCGCCACTTGTTGCAGCTTGGAGCAGGTCAGGAATGCCAGACAACAACTTCATAGAAGCTGGAACTGACTTCGTTTATTCGCTTACATGCAGTACATCTATATGATTCTAACAGTTAGTGATGTAATTACACAGGCTCCTAATTGGTAGACAATGATCTAACTCAGACCCTTACAGCCCCCCTTACTTGTTTAGCTCATCCTTTTAGTTCAACAGCTCTTTTATTCCCTCTGACCTTGGTCTACTTCCTCATCTCCTAGTTAGCAGTCCCTTTGTTCTTTCACTGAAACCTGAAGGCTGGAATTGAGCAGGCCTGCTGGGCAGCCATGTCCACGGCTCTCTAACCATTTCTCTACACATACTAAGCAAAATGTATGTATTGTTCAATTCCTTGAATAAACCTTGAATATTTTTTGTTTTATTTCTGTGCTACCCTGTTGCACTTTGCATTGAATGATGTGCAGTAACCTGTCCAGACTATGCTCATGTTGGCTTGATTGCCAGGCCTGAGCTTGGATCCTGTTTTCAGTTTTTGCCGAAACTCTTCTGTTGGGTTTCTGCTTGACATGGCAGGGTGTTATCTAGCATCCTTGCTATTATGGACTGTGATAAGAGTAATAGAGTTCTTGGATATGTCAGCTGGAGGATGTTTAGTTACTAGAATATTGGGGAGGACTGTGCTTTGTTCTTGATTATTGGTCCTTGTTCTTGTGTGCTAGGCAAGTTTGGTTCTTCAAGGTCAGAGTTCTATTTAAATATCTCTCTATTGTTTCTTATCTTTAAAATATGACAGCAAACACAGTGGGGTTTATTTTACATTTTGTAACTTTATCGCAGTTCTAGTCATTTATCCTATTTAAAATAGCCCAGTGGCGGTGCCTGAAGTGTAAATAACTTGAGCACTGAAGAGTGTTGTGTGGTGGGGTTTTTGTTGTTGGTGTGTGTGTTTTTGTGTGTTAAACTCTTAAAGTAGCCAGACTATTCTGGTTTGTAGGAGATCTTGGAGGGGTCGTCATCTCTTACCTGGGGACAGCTATAATCTCCTCAGGGCTGTGGTGTTGTGCGCAAGAAACTGAGCATGTGGCTCCCTGCTGAAAGGTACTGGCCACCCTTGGCTTATTACTTAAAGATAAGTTCAGTGCCTCTCTCATCTTGGAGACTAACTCCATATCATTCTGTTTTCTGAATGAATAACACAATTACCAGGCTATTAGTATGCCTGGGGGAATCCTTAATTCCCCTTCCCCTTGTCAAAGCTTCAACTCCTGTGCCTTTGGCTACATAGGGGATAGGGCCCAACCCCAGCAGGTGATGAAGAAGGTGCCTTGGTCTGAGGTGCTCAGCTGGACCTGGCCTATTCCTGCTCATCGGCTCACCCTGCAGGGTAGAAGGCGTGAGGCCCTGACCAAGGAGACAATTCCTGCAATCTCAGCCAGACTCCTTTGCTCTTCTGACTTGGACTCTGGTGTCTGTCTGCTCAGTGGCCTGGTGCCAGCAGGAAAGGTAGAGGGCTGTGTTTGATACCACCTAGAAGGTGGAAGATGCAAGTGAATTGCTCCTGGGTCAAATGCCCTAGTGCTTGCTGACTGAATAAGAACTGTGTGTGGTAGAGATGGTCATGTAGAGGATCTCAGGCTCGGCCTTACACGAATACCTAATTGTAACCTTGAGCTCGGTACTGAAGTTCAGGGTACTTTAAGGCATTTCCTCCTTTGTCACTTCTATTGAGCAGTTTACCAGGCATTACAGAGAAGGGTTTTATAGAGAATCCTGTTTAGATATGGGATTTCCCAGCATGGCTACCTAGGTCAGCAATACTTGCAGAGACGCAGTTTGCAAGCACTTTGCAGTGCTTGGTGAGACTTCTGTTCTAGCTGTGTCCAGGAAAATTATAGGATGAGCTATGGAAATATTTATTAATAAATACATTCTTCTGGAGCATGCAGAATCCTTTATATATGCTTATGCTTCTGGACTTAACATTAGTGTTGTCTAAAGATGCCTATGGGATAGGGATGTAGCCTTAGCCGTTTTTTTCCTCATTAATTTCCTTTAATCAGCAAACAGGATGAAGCTGTGAATTTAAAGAAGTCATTTTGCACTGTAAACAACTTCAGTGTCCTATGATAGCATGTACAAGAATGTCAGATTAGTCCATGTTTAGTTTGTAAATTAAAAATCTTGTTGTGACTTTTTGTGTTAAACTACTGAACTGTAAGAATAATGAACTGGTGATGCAGACTTCCATCATCACTAATCTGATGTTGCACTAGTAGTTTAAAGCTAACTCTTCACAGATAAAAAGCAAACAAGCTCTGTGCTGCCTGTGACATAATTAGATACAACACCTTGTATGTTTATTTTGCAGGTTAGAGCAGAAACTCCTACCTAGGCTGCAGTGCTTGATGCAGACATGCTTATACAGTGGCTGTAAGCTCTGGGGCATGTACAGCTTAGTTGGAAACGTGGGTTACCTTGCTTTGGATTTGCCTAGAAAAAATATTTTAACCTGCTGGTGGGAGAGTAGCAGCATTTTAATCCTGAGATGCACCTGCTAGAATTGTCCAAAGTAGAATAAGAAATCTGTTGTGCAAAGACATAATCTGAAAGACTGGGTGGCTGTCCAGTGTGCATGGAAGAGCTTGTGATGCACATGTCATTGCTTGGATACTCCTGAGGTCACTTCCCCAACATCTGACTCCCTGGTCTTCCCCTGTGCAGAAGGCATGCACTGCTGAATGTGTTTGTCCTTCTTGCTGCGGGCTGTAACCCGCTTCATGTTCAACCTTGGCTTCTGCAGGCTTCTTACCTTGAAAGGATGACACAGCTTCACTGAGCTCTGCTAAACAGTAGTTAATTATGTAGATGTCTTCTGTATATTTGTTTAGAAGTACTTTCAAGCCATAAAATACACTGGATCTGCAGCAAAGCTGCCAGCGCATTTACCTTTAGCATGAGAGCCCCCTTGGCAGCAGAATGCAGTTTTCTACCAAACCAAAAACTAAACTGCATCTGACCTCACAGCTTAAGGGCCACCACTAGGTCATGCTGTCTTTAAGTCGTGCCAAGTTTTGCTGTTTGTGTAGTGCCTGGAATGAGGCCTTGGTTTAATAGGTGCTAATACAGTGCTTGCAACCTGCTAAGTCAACCCAGCCCAAAATGCAATGAAGGCTTTGTGGCTTTTTATGAACTCCAAAAATAATGGTTACAGTATGGCTTGTTATATGCAAATATAAGCAAATTAGAGCTCTTGTGAAAGATCAACATACTCTGAAGGGCAGCAATAAATTATTTTTCTTCAGTAACTAAGCTATGTAAGAGCTGGTTTCTAGTGAATACTTTTTTGTTCCTTTTTTTTCTTCCAGAAAGTTAAACATGGGACACTAATGACATACTCTGTAGGGGTACACATGCTGCTGCTGAGGCTGTAATTTTAAAATGCATGTTGTAGTTCAGGTGATTATTAAGTCTGCTCAAAATTGCTGGTTTCACTATCTTTATCCCTTAAAAATAAAAGGCAACTAGGTCACTAATTTGACTTGCTTACCCTATTCTCTCTTCCCACCCTTCCCCTTGCACTACAACTGCCAAGATATTACTTCAGTATTGGGAGGGGAAAGGAAGAAAATACCAAAGCAATGGTAATTTTCCTCTAGAGCATAAAATAACTGGTGCAGTGTATGCATGCAAGTTGGCACCTTTCAGACTATCAACTAACACTTAAATTTGTGTTTTTTAAGTATTTACGGTATGCAAAACTGTCACAAGTTTCCCACTCTGTCATCCCACACCTACCAAAAAGTACCAAGTGACCACCTGGTTTATGTTTCTCACATCTAAACTCTTGATGCTTGGAGGAGCTACAGAAATAAAAAGTCTAAGTGGTTGCATATGCCAAAAGCAGCCAACTGGGTTAAAAACAAGGGAATTTCTGGCCTGCTTGTCACCTAGCTGCACAAATACTAGTGCCAGATGAAGGAAATAATAATGGGAGGAAGAGCCTCCTTCTGAGCCTGTGCTTGCTTGCAGGTTTAATGACCATGAAACTGCAGTGTGGATGACAGCCACTAAGCGTTGTTTTTTGTTTGTTTGTGTGTTTTTTTTTTTAACAAAAAACAAAAACAACAACAACAACAAAAAAACTGTAAAAGTGATGAGTTATCAGAACCCAGTTCAGTGGAAGCAATAGAAAGCAACAGTTGATGCACTCTTGTTTTGGGGAGGATCAAGTGCCTGTAACAATGTGCTGCTCACAGTGCCATTTATTCACCCAACTTTTAATAACTGATTTGGCTGCTTGTGTCCAGGAGTGACAACCCCAACAATGTAGCAATAACTGTCTAGATTGGGATCCTAAGCTGTCATGCTCAGTATGAAGCTGGCTAGCTCCTCCTAGCCTGGCTCTTGCTTATTTAAAGTTGATAAATCTAAACTCTCAATGTTTTGGTATTGTTGCTTCCTGGGCTTTGCTGTTTCCCTTTGTACTTAGTACACTACAGCTGTTTGCACAGGCCCAACTACACTTGAGCATCAGAATAGCTACTACTCTAAAATGTCCATGGAGGGAAACCTATCTACATTGAACAAGTCTGATGCTGAGATTATCTGTGGTGTTCTTCAAAGGTAGCTGGGAAATAGAAGCTTCTTCATTAATGGGGAAAAATATATCAATGAGTTCAGGTTTTCTAAGTTCTGCTGAACTAAGTTAGGTAAAATTATTTTAACAGCTAGTAGAGTGTTCTGCAATCATTGCTCCTAGTCAACTTCTAATAACAAAGCTTACAAGAACACTGCTTTCTTCCTGGTCCCTTCTTCAAAAGTTTGTCTAATCTACTGAGCAGCAAGAGCCACATCTTTAATCTCCTTTTAAAATGCATTTCCATCTGTGTTCACAATTCATTCCCCCCTATGAGCTTCCTCACATCTTTGATGGGTACCCTCTAACATTTTCTGTTACTTCAAAATGCCTCCTTGCTGTTGACAGGCTCTTAGTTCTTCAGAACAGTGAAGCTAACTGTATAGAAAATAAGCTCGAAAGTCTCCAAATCTTCCTTTTTTGGCTCTAATGTGCATTTACTTCTAAACAGTTGATATCTAAATCAGATGGTCATATTTGAGTTTGTTTTTCTGTCCTAATACTAATTTATGCAACAAATAGCAGTTGCTTATGTCTGCTCAGGCTGCTTTCTTGTCCTTGGTAGTGCCCCTTACATTAAGAAAAGTATAAGGCAGTTAAATTTACAGTAAATATGTATTTTGATAGTGCAGAACAAAAAAAAGAAATATTGCTTTAAAAATGGCTCTGCTTATTCCTGGTAAATGATTGAGAGTGGATCATAGTGCTTGGATGATGTTACCTTTAGTTTTTCATCTGTGTTTGCCCATGTGCCTGCAGTAGTAGTAGTCCTTTCCACCCAAGGCAGATATGTGAGGCTTACATGGGGTCTTGGTGGAAGCTTTGGACTGAGGATGCCCCCATTTAATAGAAATTTAAAAGCTCTGATTTCTTTCACTTAGCCACAGAGAATTCATGAAACATCTCAGTTAGCTATGGAAATCTGAGTTTTTTCCCTGCATTTTTAACTTTATAAGTGTGATAGCTACTACCTGAACAGTGTAATACACTGAAAATACTATTTAAATATCGTTTTCTGAAGGAAACCCATGTTTAAATTTTCTGTAGAAAAGAATCTGAAGGTCCCAATGTTAATTTTTGAAGTATGTACAGTCAGTTTGGCATCTCTTTCTCTGGGCCTGCCCAGTGCGTGCTGCTGAACACTTCAGACCTCTGCATGGCAGGCTAGTGTGGCACACATGGTACCTGAGGTTAGATTTTTAGACTATTTGAGAGGTGTTAAATAGACTAGTAGTTCAGTGGGATGAGAGCATAAGGTCCAAAGGAAATCTAGTCAAAGTACTAGTGATAAAGGTATCACAAAACTCTTCAGTAATCAAAGATGCTTCATAGTTCTTCTATTGCTGGAGTTAGAGCTGTTAGGATATTGAAGTTATGAATAAAATAGTACCAAGTAGGGAAATTTCCAGTTGAAGCTTATTGCTTATATTTGGTGGAAGAGCTAAGTGTATCTAATGAAGGTCTTCTGCAATCTTGAGTTAGATCAAGGAGTGCCTGGGACACTTCCAAGGAAGGGAGCTAAGTGACTATTTAACTTGTGGTATCCTGACCCCACATGCTCTCCTATTTGGTCAGGCCGCTCTGAGCAAGGGAGCTGGTTTTCATAGGGGTGTCTGCAAATCTCGTAGTTGGTGTCTGCTGCAATCCAGTGGATGACACAGCTGAAGCATTTTTGAGATGAGTGCCCTGACTCCTCAAACATGCCAGGCTTTCCAATGTGCAAGTCATACTCCAGTTTATAGAGAAGAACTCCTCTGAGGAGCTGCTGCTCTGTTTACAATCACTACTTAGTAACTGGAGAAATGCAGGTCATTAGAGCTGAATAGCAGAGGTTTTTGTCATGGTATGTGACTTGAACCAAGCAGCTGCAGGTGGTTTCTGGGGATACTGGAGCAGAAGCTATGAAGGGATTACATGTTGTTTCCTTTGTTGCTGGACTTCTTGACTAGACTGTTGGTGTTGTCTAATTGACTTTTCCTGTTTCAAATGTGTATTATTTGGAAAGTATCAGCAAAATCGATATGAAGAAATGTATTTTGCAGGGCATAGTGATGAAAGCAGTGATGAAAGGAAAGTGTCTTCATCACCCCCCTTTTTTTTCCCCTGTGATAGGTAGGTGATCAGCATCCATTTGTGTAATTTTAGTGTCATGTTAGGAATGAGCTGGGAAGGTTAAGGTTTCCTGCCAGTGTTGTGTATGTGTTGCATCTTATTTAAAAAGTCATAGGGGATAGCTGGTCGCACACTTTGCATGTGTTGAAATGAGCTCTGTGTGCTTCCTACTTCAGTACCAACCCTGGACCCTTAGAAAGCTTCTACCTACAATCTTCAAACAACGACAGTATCAAAAGGTACCCTGAAGAAAAGCGATCGTCTTGAAGAACATCTTTCACATAGTGATTATTGAGCTCTATCCTTCAGAACAAAACTTGCGTAGTTCCTGTAACTTGCTAGACGGTTTGTAGGAATCCCTTGTGGTTAAAAGGGGGGGGGGGGAATGGACAAACACAGGTGGGATATTGCATTTTTTACTTCCATTTTTCCAAGGTAGGGTTTTTGGTAATAGAATGTGTCTATTCCTTAAAATGTAGAGTTCAAGATGGTAGCAATGTGTGGACATTTGAGTGAATGTAGGTGATGCTATCTGTTCATGGGCTTGGTACATAGGAAGACACACTGACATTGATAAGTGCTGTTTTGTTGAACTAGTTGTACTTTAAAGACTATGATAGAGTTCATAGTGCTTGTTGTTTAAACTAAAAAAGCAAATGTTTTGGCCTTATGCTTTGCATAGTGTGATGTATATTGCTGCTTCTAGTGGTACAGTCAAAAGGTCCAATAACTCTGAGTATGCTGCAAGATATTCTGTGTTGTAACAGAACTAGCTACAGTGGATATAAATCAATGTAGTGCTGAGTAGGCAGGAAGGAGGAGTAATTTTAAGGGTCAGATATGTCAGTCTCTAGAGGTAGTAGAGCTGTTCGGTTGAGCTAATTCTGTGCCTTGCACAGAAGAGGAGCTTGCTGTGGCTGAGGTCAGTGCAGCTGATCCTTGTCCTTGGGTCTCCTTGACCCCTGGCTTGGTGCCCCTAATGGGCATTGGAAGGGGCTGCTGCTCGTTTCCCTGCACCAGCTTAGGGTGGGATGGATGAGGAGAGAAGTTGTGTTAAACAGTCAAATATCATACCCTCTCTTTGATACAGTAAATGAGACTTTTGCACCTGGTATTTGACTTATTGAGCTGCCCTCAGTGCACTGCTGTCTCCTGTGGAAACCATTTTGCTCAACTGAAAACTCACTTTACCTTAGAATCTATGAAAACTGGGACAAGCTGGAGAAGTGGCTGAATGATACTCTCAGTGAAGGATGCAGAAGGATCCAGAGGAGGGACAAGGGTGACTTTTTTTTTTTTTTTTTTTTTAAACTTTGAAAAGGAGCTTGGAATCAGTCAATGCAGCTGTCCCTCATACTACTGCTGTAGTGTACATACTTCCACCAGCAGCAAACTTGAAATTTCTTGTGCTATGACAGTATGCCTAGATCCAAGATGGTTTTTGTGAGCTTGTTTTATATTCTATAATTGGCACTTGCATAACAAGATATTATTTTAAACAAAAAATATGTATAACATAAGGCACTTCTCAGACTAAATTTTCCAGTGCATGGTTGTTCCTGTACAGAAATGCAAACACAAAGCACAGAACAGGGCATCTATAGGAGAACATTTGACTTGCGCTGGTCACCTTGCAGGAATCTCCTATGCCAGTAAAGAGACTGCTGATCTTCTGCCAAACTGCCAGGCCATACAAAGCTTCAAGTGCACAACGTTCTGTTCCTGTTCCACAGTAGCAGCTGGGTATAACCTTGATCTCTCGGGGAATAAATTTCATACAGGAACAGAGTTGTAGACAGCTAAAAATACAGCTTTGTAGGGTACTGGAGAAGGATGCGGGAGAGAATTGTATTTGATTTTCAGTTAATCTGGATCTTCATCCAGAGACCTAGCACAGTAGTGTAGTCTAGAATTTAAATAATATATGATGATGCTTAGCTTTTTGTATATTATTTATTAGGCAGTGAATGCCTTGAGGACTATACATTTTTTTTTTTATGCTTTATCCAGGTCTTCTAAAGCAAACATTGCTGAGTGGCAGTTACTGTAAATGCACTGATATGTAGATGGCGCTTCAGTTTGTATATAGCTGTGCAACTTTGGTAATATTTGAAAATAAAAATCTTTAGCTTAAAGATGCACTTTTTGAGAAATTTGTTGGTCCCTGTGAAATGCAGCCATAAAGGAGATGGGGACCTATGGTCTCTTGTCAGACAAAGCTTCTAAATTACCTGCTAGGCCAAAGAGAGGGTTGCGTTGGTATTAGTGCTTATCAAAAGGCTTAAGGTTTCAGGGCTTCCTACAGCAGTGAAGCTAACTCTGTGGTTTTTGCTATATGCCACCTCAGTGCAGTGGCTTCATTCTCAGGTCACAAGATGGGAGGAACTGCGTAGCTAACGGGAGCCGTTCTTGAGCTTGCCAAACAGGGTGTGAACACCTTCTGCTTGATGCTGTCGTGCAAAGTTTGTGCTCTGGAGAAGTCCTTTCCTAGCAGTAGTGCATTGTACACCCCCAGTGCCTATGGAGCATACTGCTTTCATGTCCAAGTGTTCAACAGATCTACTTCCCAAGTGCAAATCTCTAACCCGCTTACTGTGGGTGCATGTGGGAATCATTGAAGGAACAGGGGCTTAAGGTTTAGGGCCAGAAGGCATTTTATTGAGCATCAGACCAAACTTATATTCTCCGAGTATGTGAGCATACACTGTCCACGCGCTCCCTCCCCCTGCCTTCAGCCAATTCCTTGACTCTGTTGCTATCTGGGTCCAATCCTGCTAACGGCCAGCAGGTAACCAACCAGAGATCGGTGCGTCCAGCCTGTGTTTTAGGTTTCTCTATCTGCTAATCTGTTATTCCTAACTTTCACAGTTTCCCACTCCTAACTTTCACCGTTCCCACAGCTTCCCACAGTTTCTCTGTTTCCCACATCTCTCTCTTTTTTGTTTTCTAGCACCAGGCATAGTTAAGGACCCAAAGCGCAATAGCCAAGGAGTTGGCTTTGGCAACGCTGTAAAACCTCCCAACAGTTCAGCAAGTTCTTCTTCTTCTTTTCTTCAACGGTGGTGACTAAGTTCGCATTGAAGTGGTGGTGCTGGCATTGCAGTGATCGCTTTGGTTGCAGCAAGTCCATAGAGGATTAGTCCTCCGATGATTGTTGGAACTCTTCCTCAGGATCTTCTCCTCTCTCCGCAGCCGTTGGTGTTGATAATGCTGGCTTTATCCATCGCGCCGGTACCCAACGGTTTTGTCCTGCAACATGAATACAAGCATACCCTTGCCCCCAGGTTATTAGAGGTACTGGGCCCTCCCATTTTTGCGTGTGTAAGTCTTTATACATTACTTTTGCCTGTCCCTCACTTTGTTGCTCTTTCCTTGCCTGATGATGATGTTCAATCGGGATCAAGCCATGTTCTTCCCGATTTAGAAAATTTAATACATTGCCTTATTTAAACGGTCCTGGGGGGTGTACCCTTCACTCCCCCTTTTTTGTTTTTCTAGCATTTTTTTCAGAGAGCCGTGAGCACGTTCTACTATAGCTTGCCCTGTGGGGGACCGTGGAATTCCTGTTATGTGCCGGATTCCCCTTGTCTGGAAAAACATTGCTAACGCGCGAGAACTGTACGCTGGCCCATTATTGGTTTTTATCTGAGTTGGCACCCCAAGCATCGCGAAAGCGCTTAACAAATGTCTCTTTACATCCTTCACGCCTTCCCCACAGTGAGCAGTAGCAACTATCACACCCGAAAAAGTATCCACAGACACATGGACATACTTTAACCTGTCAAACTCCGGTGCGTGTGTTACGTCCATCTGCCACAGCTGGCCCGATTGCCACCCTCCTGGGTTTGTCCCCACCACAGGCGGGATCTGCTGCATTTGGCAGTCCGGGCAGGCTGATATGATGTCCTGTGCCCGATTCATGGTTAGTCCAAACATGCACTTCAATGCGCAAGCATTCTGGTGGAAGAATTGGTGTGACAGTTCTGCTTGTTTCATTAAGTCAGGCAGGACTGCAGCAGCCGTCAATCGATCAGCTATGCGATTTCCTTCTGCCGTAGGACCAGGCAGTGTCGTGTGCGATCGGATATGGGTGATGAAATATGATTTCACTCGCTCCTCGAGTGCCCTCTGTAATCGTCGCAAGAGGGAGAAGAGGTGAGGATTCATGACCTCCTTCAGGCAGGCTCGTTCTATTCGAGCTACCACCCCTGCTACGTAGGCCGAGTCAGATACTACATTCAGTTCTTCTTTGAAGTTCTCGAAGGCCCACGTTATTGCAGCTAATTCTACTACCTGTGGAGATCCTTCCACTACTTCCATGTGTTCTTTCCAATCTCCGTCCGTTGTTTTCCAGACTGCGACTGCCTTTCCAGTGGATCCTGACCCATCCGTGAACACGGTCAGGGCATTTGCTATTGGGATCGGAATGAACAGCGTTTTTTCTATCAAGTCCGTGATATTGATTAAGGCAAAAAAAAATGGGTGACGATGGCAAGTGGATGTCGAGATAGCCTGGATAGTCAGCCAGGGCAGCTTGGAATTCCAGACTGTACTGCATCAGCCAGTTTAATATCTCCAGTGTAGACAGAATAAGAATCTGCCTTGGCTCGGCACCCGTAAGCCGAATGATTCTCAAACGGCCTTTTCCAATGACTTGATCTAACATTTCTGTATGGGTGACGATGGTTCTTGGTGCAGAGTGTGGCAGGAACACACATTCCAGTATTCTTACAGGTTTTGTTGATTGTTTTTCTTGCTGTCCAATTAAGTCAATGGGTTGTCTAGGTCCTTGCAGGATCATTAAGTCCACACCTAATTCTGGGCAGACTCTGAGCTTGTCCTTGCAACGCTTCTTCGACTATTCGCACACTCTTCTCCGCTTCTGCCGTTAATTCTTGTAGGGAGGCTGGATCTCTGTTTCCTTTTAGCAGTTTGAATAATGGGCTGAGTTGTTCGGTTGTCACTCTAATGGTGGGGCGGACCCAATTGATGGCCCCAAGCACCTTTTGCAAGTCATTGAGGTTTCTGATCTTTTGAAATATGTGTAATTTTTGAGGCCAGACTTCTCGATTGGCAATCGTCCACCCCAGATATTGCCATGGTGCTGTCTTGCACCTTTTCAGGGGAAACCATTAGGCCTGCTTGAGTCGCCTCCTTTATCGGTGTGTTTGTAACAGTCTCTAGCTCCGTAGCTGTGCTGCAAGTGATTAGAATGTCATCCATGTAGTGATAAATAATCACAGCCTTGTGCTGCATCCGCACGGGGCTCAATACCTTTGCTACAAACCATTGACACAGGGTGGGACTATTCTTCATGCCCTGCGGCAGTACTGTCCACTGATACCGCTGGTGTGGTTCTGCTGCATTTATGCCTGGTACAGAAAAAGCAAATTTGTCGGAGTTGTCAGGATTTGATGGGATCGTATAAAAACAGTCTTTCAGAACAATTATTTTTATTTGCCAATCCACTGCAATCATGGTTGGGGATGGCAACCCTGGCTGTAGGGCTCCCATATTTTCCATGGCTTCATTAATTTTATGTAGATCTTGTAATAATCGCCATTTCCTGCTTTTCTTTTGATGACAAACACAGGCGTGTTCCACGGGCTGGTGGATGGCCGAAGGTGGCCTTGACGTAGTTGGTCTGCGACAAGTTCGCGAAGGTGGTGCAGCTTCTCCGCAGGGAGGGGCCACTGATCCACCCACACGGGCTTGTCCGTGAGCCACGTGAGGGCGGGAGTCAGCTGCGCGTCAGTGGCCCCTAGGGAAAATGCAGCGTCGCTCCCCATTGGCTGAGAACATCCCAGCCCCAGAGGGTTACAGGAACAGGCAGGATATAGGGGCGTGGAGTTGCTACCCGCCCCTCAGGACCTCTAATCAAGCTCGAGCGGGAGCTGACGCGCGGAGCTACTGCGCCTGCCACCCCCGTGACTTCCAGGGGCGTGGCTTGGGTCAGCCATGTTGGCGGCCAATCTTTCTGCGCAGTAATTGTTACATCGGCCCCGCTGTCCATTAAACCCGCGATTATACACTTGGCCGCCCCAGCTGTCAGCTGGGCGGACCACATTGGTCGTTGTTCTGCTTCTATCTGGGTCAGCCAATAGACCTGGGCTATCGGATCCCCGGCACGCACCTTTTGTGGTGGACATGGTGCCGAGACTTGAGCATATATTCCGTGCTTTTTGGGTGAGGGGATTAACAGAGGTGTTACCCAAACGCCCGACCTTTCTGATCCCAATACTAGAACTGGTCCCTCCTTTCGCTGTATGACCCGCAAAGGAACCTTTTGGGGATCAGCGGTGGTCCACTTTACTGTTCGCCCCGCCTCGGCGGCGGTTTCCAGTTGAAATTCATGGGAGCCGCTATCTCGGGATCCACGTCCGTGGCATGCATCTTGTGTCCTCACGTGAGCACCCCCCGCGTTGCGCTTTCCGTTTCCCGCCTTAGGCAAAGATCACCCATCTCGATGAGCTAAAGAGCGGCATTGATGTGCGTAATGCCTTCCCTTTCCACAGCGGGGGCAGGGTCCCAGTGCCGCAGGCGGTTTACGGCGCCGCGGACAGTCTTGCTTAAAGTGACCCATCTGTCCGCACGCATAGCAAGCCCCGGAACCCACTGCCGACCGAGTTGCGGCAAGACACGCACAAGCCCCGGCAAGCATCTGCAACGGATCGGCCGAGTTATCTTCCATTTCCTGCCCTGCTGCCTCTCCTATATCGAAATCACCGTCCTGCAACGCCTCACGCCTAACCGTCATCCACGGATTCTCGATTCTTTCATTTTTACTATCCCCGCCTGGCTCCACGGGTGGTGGCACCACAACCTCCTGCAATCCGCCGTCCGGGGGGAGGGGAGACTGTGTGTGGAGACCCGAGCCTGGGGGGTGGATAAGTATACATTGGTGGATAGCAGTCCTCGGCAAAGGTGGCAAAGATGGAGGTCTTGAATCGCTCGGAGGGGGTGGGGGAGGTGGGGGCCACGCTCACTTCTATCCCTGTTTCTGATGCATGTGAGGCATTGCGAGAATACGGGGTTACAATATGCCACGAGCGCAACAGGGTGTGAATACCTTCTGCTTGATGCTGTCGTGCAAAGTTTGTGCTCTGGAGAAGTCCTTTCCTAGCAGTAGTGCATTGTACACCCCCAGTGCCTATGGAGCATACTGCTTTCATGTCCAAGTGTTCAACAGATCTACTTCCCAAGTGCAAATCTCTAACCCGCTTACTGTGGGTGCATGTGGGAATCATTGAAGGAACAGGGGCTTAAGGTTTAGGGCCAGAAGGCATTTTATTGAGCATCAGACCAAACTTATATATTCTCCGAGTATGTGAGCATACACTGTCCACGCACTCCCTCCCCCTGCCTTCAGCCAATTCCTTGACTCTGTTGCTATCTGGGTCCAATCCTGCTAACGGCCAACAGGTAACCAACCAGAGATCGGTGTGTCCAGCCTGTGTGGAAAATCTTGCTGTCAAGAACTGAATGTCCAAAAAGGAGACAGAGGAGTCCTAAAACTTTATTCAAATAAAGGGAGAGTCCACCGGGCATATCCCTGTGGGGTCTCTCAAATTGCTGGGGGACACAGCCCCCCTTTTATCCTAATTTCCTGACCGAGGGACACCCTCTCCTTTTCCCCATTGGCCAAGGTACTCAGAAGTTACAGCCTTCCTGGCCCGCCTATACCAAACTCCTGCCTCCCACCATCTGTTCTCACCTGAGCTCACCAACTCCTTTGTCCCCCTTGCTGAAGAATGTGGGGGAATTCCCCTATTTCCCTCCTTTATAAAGGCCCCCACCTCCTTGCAGATGGCTCTTTTTGTCCCACTCGCTCATGGCTCCACTCAGTCTCCCCTCCCTTTGTCCTGCTCTTCAGCCAAACTGTGGAGAAACCCCCTTATTGATGAATACAGAAACTTGAGCATTCTGCTCAAGCCTGTGTTTTGGGTTTCTCTATCTGCTAATCTTTTATTCCTAACTTTCACAGTTTCCCACTCCTAACTTTCACCATTCCCACAGTTTCTCACGGTTTCTCAGTTTCCCACAGGTGCATAGATGGGACTCTTTAATAAGTACTAGTCTACCTATCTGCATATACCTTGGGATGTAAATTGGGTATGAACATGTTCTAGGAAACTTTCAAAATTCTTTATTCAGATTAGAAAGCAATTGCTGTCAAGACTCTGAAGAGCAAAAGCAGCAGGTTGGTTTGCTTCCTTCCTGCTTCAAGCAATGTAAAACATCTCGCAGTATTTAACAGGTCCTGCTTGGTACTAAGTACTTGTACGTGGCTTTCAGATGCTGGTGGGTGGTAATTTGACTAGAAGCAATGCATCTGTAGGCTAGTGTGAACACCAGCAAGATTGTTAGCTTGTATCTGAGTATCTGTTAATTCGTAATCACATCTCCTTTATCATCACTAGAGGCTCCTCCAACTCATGCATTGGGTGTGTTCTTGTATGAGGAAGCATCTACTGCTTTAAATACCATGCAGGTGCCTGGATCTGTTTAGCACCTCTTTATAAGGAATGAATTAAGTTTTAATAAAAAAAACACCAGTCATCTCCTTGATGGTATGGTTGAATTAGAATCATCAACTTGAAGTAGTTGCTGAACATCAACTACTGATGGACTTGAAAGTGGTGCTGGATAGAGCCTTGTAGCATTGCTTGCTATTAACTGGGAAAAATCTAGTGTGAAAATATCTGCAATGTTAAATGTGCATAAATCATTTCCTTTTAAAATTGACATATCCTTTTCTCAGCCAAGAGAATCTGCATCTGTAAATAGAGCCTTACTTTAGGGTTCAGACACTTGCCCTTTCTCTCTGGGGTAGGTTTCCTATGACAGGGCTGTTCTCACGCTTGTGTTCTCAAAATACTGCCAGCTTGTGCTGCAAACTGATTATCAGTGCACTGTAACCTGAGAGCATGTGGGCATCTCCTACCAAGTGCAGCATAGCCCAGTTACAGGCATTGGGGGCCCAGCCCAACAAAACTGAGACAATAAGCTCTCAAAAATTAGTCTTTCGCACTGAAAAGCATGTGACTCTCCAGCATGCCAGCAAATCTGAATATTCACTTCTGTTCTCAGCTGTTTCTTGTTTTCTGATAGCTTAGATTTATTTTGCATGTGAGCCAACAGGTCATGTGCCCAGAGCTTAGGTTTTTCCAAGTCTGTGGGTATGACCTTCTCTCTGGAGCTTTGCAGTCAAGCAACGAGTTGCTTCTGTGGGGCCTTCTGCTGCTGCCATTCACAAAATAACCTCCACATTAGTTGTACTGTATTATCTGTTGCTCTAATGTTTTAACTAGTGTTCTTAAGCTTTAAGACCTTAAGAGAAGGGTGAAATTGAAAAGTAAACTCCAAAACTTGACAGAAGATGGACACCAGGAAGGTCCAAAGGGAAAGGAGCATCTCACAAGAGAACACCTGCTGTCTTTATTTCCTTCAGGCCTCACTTCTTCCTACCAGATCTCCATAATGTCAGTTGTTGGATCTTGTCAGAGCTTTACTGTTGTGAACCTGCCTCTGCCACTTAAATTTCTTGCTTATCTTTGCTCCGTTGTCCCATTCCTACTGTCTCTGCTCCTCCTCTCTTGTTAGGAGACCTTTTTTGCATCAATGCTCCAACTGTCAGTGAGAGCAAACTGTCTATCCACAACCTTCCCTTCTCTTTCCTTATATGCCAGATTTGGACAATCTTTTTTTCTAGCACTCAAGTTTCTCTTATGCAGTGAGATCTGCCACTTTAAATCAAGTTGATAGGTGTGACTTGTGCTTAATGGTGGGAGGAAGGCAGGTTTTAATCTTCCTCCATTCCTTTCTTGGTACTGATAGCCAAAGTTGTGCGATATTAGAGCTATTGTAAAAGTGCACAGAAGTGACCCTTAAAGTTTCCTCTGTCTTTCTTACCAGAACTCACTTTTTCCATCTAAACAGTCCCATGTTTTTGCTTGGTTTCTCATCTTAAATCTATCTGATTAAAAGCCTCTGTTTTGACCTTGAAACTCCCTTAATCTACAGTATTCTACAGTTAATTCTTCCTGACTGCTGCTCCTAGTAGGTTTATCTTCCAATTCAATGCAAGTATTTCCTGCTGATGTGGATACACACTTGTGTTCTAGGGATGTTTGTTCTTATACGGAGCTTGGCTCTGTGCTACCTGCTCTGCTCTTACCAGAAGTATAAAGGATACCTTAAGTCTCTGTGCTGTACCACAGATGAATCAATCTGCTTTGCATCCTTGCTGACTTTCTCAGTTTTCAGGAGACATTTGAGCAAACTGGAACTGCAAGCTTTAGCGAAATGTTGTCTTAGTCACTTGCATGGTTGTGTGTGTGTATTTTTTATTATTACTATTTTATTTTATTTTATTTAGAAGCCACATTAATCATGGTGTAGAGCAACCACTCTGCGGACTTTCTTGGTCTGGATGATTGTAATTGTGGAGCATGATGAATTTTTTTTTTTTTTATAGCAAGGAGAGGTGACTTGGTGAGCTGCAGAAGCTAGAGACTGCATGTGATGTGTTACTGGCAAAGGGCTCATTTCCTTATACCCATGGACTGAAGGTAAAAACTATTACAGTGCCTAGCACAAAGCAACCAGAGATGTGATTCAAAATTGGTAGCACTTTGGAGTCAATAAAGGCCAGAGCAGTTGAATTTAATGTCTGTGACTATGGCAATGGTACTGCCTAATGATCTGGTTTGGTTAGAGGAGGCATTTTGTATGTGAAGTATTTTTCTGTCCACTTTAATGCAGTTAATGTAGATTTGCAGGAGCTGATGCTGTGACAAAGTCTGCCTTCTTTGCTGGTCTTGTGAGGCTGGAAAGCTCTGCAGAGTGAAATGTGGCAACTTTGAGCTGTGCAGCCCTCTGTGATCTGCCCTTGTAGCATTTTGGTTTGAACTTCACATGTTCATGTTTAGAAATAAATTTAAAACTTGCATTTTGGATACCATCTGCTCTCCCTTTCCACAGCAGACCAAAGCTCATGTTGAGATGCTAACATTTTGCTAATGTTACATTGGTTTTATAAAAAGTAAATCTGAGCTGGGGTGGTTAACTTGCAGCTCTTGCAGTGCAGTTTGCTGAGAACAGAGTCACTGCCTCTGATGTGCTAAGCTGCACTGATTGTCATGCTCAGAGCTCCAAGTCAGCAACAGTATGTGACAGGGTAAGAAGAGGTAGAGAATGACAGTGCTGAATTCCTCTTGAATGCAGCTCCTCACTAAAACAACAAAAATTCATTTTACTATAGAAACAATAACCTGAGGAACCAGGATAGATATGTATTGGCTAATGTACTTAAAGTTTAAACTTCACTTGTTTGAAGCGGCCTATGGTACTGGAGGTGACTGGCACACTATGTAATTTAAAAAAAAAAAAATGCACTTTTATGCCTCAAATACAGGCTTCTGTCCAGTAAAAGGTTATGCTGTGTTACTGGTTCCTGCAGTTACCTAGGGGCACTAGGCAGGGATGCGGTCTGCTTGGGAATATTGGATATCCCTGGCTCATTCAAGGTTATGGGGCCCACTTTGCATTCAACTTGCACCCTAGGGCTAGTGCATAACAGTCATATCAAGGCAATGTTACAAATCTAGACTAATGTGACCCTGATTGTGCCTCCCCTCCAGCAGAGAGGGCAGCCGTATTCAACTTTTGGGGTGTCAGGGGAGGCAGCACAGCAGGCTTGGCTGCTGCTGCCAAGCAAGTGTTAATGCCTCTGCCTGGCCTCACTGCCCATGAGCAGTTCTGAAGAGCAGTGTTTGCAACCAGCAGTGCAGTAGTTGCCCAGCAAGCAGGAGGCTGCAGCGCTGCTTGCTTGGCTTTGAGTGACATTTGGTACAGGAGTTTCATGGAGGCTGTGGTTCCTAGGCCTGCAGAAACTGAGTGACAGCACCTACCTCTTGCTTAAGCTAAATCTGCTATTTCAGCTCAGGAAGCCTCATCGAAAGACCTGCCTCTTGCCTATGTGAGAAATGCCAAGTTGTGTAACACTGCAGCACAGTGCTCTGGTTTACACTTGCTTTGCTATAAATACTTCTTTCCCCTCACTGCTTATGAAAGAAGTGACTGCATTGGGGCTGGCCCTGTGTTTTTAGCAGAACATGTGATTGGATGTCCCTGGAGGAAAGTTTTGCTCTTGCGTAGAGCCTGGCTTGCATGGGAAGAGAATCAAGGCAATCAGTCATTGACTGACTCATGAATGGTTAGGCTGGTGTTTTGCTTAAATAATTGCCTAAAAATAGTTAAACAGGCTGAAGCGAAGAAATCAACTTAGATCATAAAAGTGCAAAACATGTTCCTGAGACTGAACAGGGTGTTCCATATGTCACAGGCTAACACAGTTCCTATAAATGACACAGTCTTTGGGACTCTGTGGCCTGGCAAGTGGAGGCAGATATGAGAATGTCAAGTGCATGCACATAACCAGAGGACTTCCACATGTGCTGCATGATACTTTGAATAAGCAGCCCCAAAGGGCTTTGCTGGAGCAGCAGCCGGAGTCTATCAGCTTTGCCAATAGAGCTGGAGAAACATTTTTCTGAAATGGACACAGCATTTCTTTTAGAACTGCTGCACTAGTGCTGCACTAGTGCTGTAGATTTTTGCCAGTTCAGGTACAGTATCTTGCTGTATTTCCAGGGCCAGGCTCTCCTTTCAAGCAGAGACCTGGGAGGAGATGTAAAAAATGGATTAAACTTTAGGTTCGGCATTGCCAAGTATCTTTAGGCCCTTTGGGAAGGATTAAGTGCTACAGATAGACTTCAGTTTCACACACTGGGAGTTTTTTTCTATTCTGTTTCAGTTTGGAAGTTGATATGTTTGTACAGATACAAATAAGAATTGATTTATCTGCTTCTGCCCAGAAAATAGTCACACAGAATATAGCCCGATTTCTGCAGAATGCAACCTCACAAACCTGACTTCAGGCCATATAAACACCAAGTCTGTCAGCAATCAGAGCTCATCCAACTCGAGAGCTCAATCTCCACATGAAGCAATTGTTGATCACAAATCTGTCTCAAATCTGGCTTGTCAAAATCATTAATCATTTCAGTACAGATTTTTGTACTTTGTCAAGTCTGATCCTGGAATTCAGGTTGAATTAGAGGCAGAAATTAATACTTTACTGTGGACACTTCTAGGAAAATATAAAAACCTGAGTTCACATGAGACTGGCTTTGCTTTAGTGCGAAGCTGCTGGACTGACAGCTTGCACTACAGAAGAAGACCAGATATCTGCTTGGTTTTATGCTATATGCAGTTGCTGGTAGTTGTATTTTCTGTGGTGAGATGGCAGAAAAATATAAAAGCTGAGTGAAGACAGACTATTGAAGAAATGCAGTGATGGCTTCAGGTTGCTACCACTTCCAACCCTTGAATTGTTTTGCTGGATGCCACCCTGCCCTGCCCCTCCTGACAGAGTGGGTTTTGCAGCACTCTGATTCCCAGTCAGAGTAATGGGAGTGAACCTGGCTGTGCTTACACTAAGGTAGGTGTGTGCCCTATAACCTGTCCAGATTACTGGACCCTGGTGGCAGTGACCACTGCTTTGGGAATAATCTTTCAAACTTCTCTGCCCATTTACCCTTGGCTACTCCTGCCTGTAAATAACTTACTGTTAGCCTGGGATTTACACCAGAGCTTGCAAGTCCATCCCATCTGGAAAAGGCCCCTTGCTTTGCTTGGGACATATTGCTGTGTTGAGGAAAAAGCTCTCGGCACCAAAGCGGAGGTTCTGGCTTACGCACAGGTGGAGTTGGGCACCTGATGTCCCCCATGCTGGGGAAGATGAGAGCATCTGAAGTGTGCAGGTGGCCTCTTGCCAAAGGAAGCTTTTTGAAGGGCTCCCCAACAGGAGAGGCTGCCAGCAGCTGCTTTGGCTGAAGCTGAATGCTCGTGGGTCAAGAGTGTGGACAAGGAGGGCTTTTTAACAGGAGCTGCAGTGATGGCCTTGTGGCTCAGCCTGAATGGTGTAAATAGCTGGGCGCTACTGTGGACTGTCCCCACGGCAAAACCCGCTGCAAGAGAATGTATTATGTAACTACAGAACTGTTTAAGATCCTAAACGCAGTTGACTGGTGTAGGCTAACTCAATCTCTAAATGAGTAATGGCTGTCATGAACACTTATTATCATACAGGCAAAAAAACACCGGGTTGAGCTTCTAGGATATGAAAGACTTTTTAAAAATGCTTTTTTAATATAGTGAGAAGAAAATGGTTTGGTTTCCAGGCACTGTTTCTTGTGACTAACTCCATTGTTTAGAACAATTTTATTTACTCGGATCCCTTGAGAGATGACCCAGGCAACAGGAGGGTGAATGCATGTGATGCCAGAGCTTGGATGGAAACCAGCTGAACAACGGGGCTGCAGTGACTTTTTTCCTTCCCGCTCCTGTTTGTCTTTCTGCTGTCAAGATCTAAGCAGCACAAGACTAATATTTGAGCCCTTTATTTAAAGCTGTAATGGTAACTCTAATCTTCATGCCCAACCCTCCAACCTATATGAACACCATTTAATTAGAGATGTAACAGTAAATTTTATTGGTAAAAGAAAATCTAGTTTATAACCAAGCAGTCATCCACTGAAAACAATAGCCTTTAGTAATGCCTTTCCTAGATAACTAAATTAAGAAGCATACATATACAGGATATGACTTAATGTGAAACAAAACTGGGCTCTTCTGCCTGACAAATTTTCTGATTTTTGTAACATGACCTCACTTCTCCATTCATCTTTGGTCTACTGCCTTGCAGGTCTGTTTTCCATTTTGAGGCATACAATTGAGGTAATACAGAACATAAGATATCTTTTCCTGCAGATGGCCATATTAACAGCAATAAGGGATTTTTCAGGATTCACATTCATCCGATCACTCATCTCCTAACTTGGACACTAAAATAAGGCTTTGACCCTTTAAAAAGCACAGAGAATGTCAATAAATGTCATTTTGGGGTAATGAAGGTAAAGCTGGGACTAAATTACCAAATAGCAAAGAGTTTTTCTGCAAGAAATTGCTTGGGTTCTGAGTCATAATATCTGGTCCTATATTGGCCCTACCTTCACTTTCACTCTGTCACTCTGATCAGTGTGGCTGCCTCCAGTGCTCCTTTGCAGGTTCTGGAGCTGAAGGGTATCAAGGTGCTCTAAACCCTGATGATGTGCAAAACAGGCTGTTAATACTTAGTGCTGACCTCTACTAAATGTCTTTTCTGGCACATAGTGTTTAATATTATGTTCAGTAATCTAGGCTTAATGTGGAGGAGGAAAATCCATTAGATGAATTGTATAAATGCATGATGTGCTAGGAGTAATAAGGGACATTCTGGGAGATTAGATTTTTAGTACTTAACCCAGTAGTGGTCTGTAGCTGTTCTTGCTGCCTTTCTGATATGTTAAATGTATGATGTGGCTGGCAGCATCCTGGCGGGGGGATGCAACTCTGGGAAGTGATGATGTGCACAGCAAAGAGCCTGCTTATGTGTGTTAAAGACAAATGAGGAGCCTTGTGCTGTTTGCAAACGCTGTAACTCCTGCCTGGGCAGAGGGGATGGATACCGGTTTACCGAGATGGGAAGAGTTTGTCTATAGTTTGCCTGTACCAGCTGATTACAAAACGCTACAGTGTATTTAAGTGCTTAGTTTCACTGCCCTATGTATTATGGTTGTGACTCTTTCTATAAAAATGTTATCGAAATAGCAACTTTGCCATCTGCCAAACATCTGTGGTTTCCATTGGCATCTGCATCCCCAAATTCGGTCATTGTAATGACAGCAGCTTTCTAGGAAAGCTGTGTGCACCCCTCCCTCCTTGCCCTTCTGCCAGGGGCAGGTAGGTTGGCTTCAACTCTTCTGACTTGGCAGCCCAGGAACTGGGCATCTGGGCTCTGTCAGGGTGAAGAAAAGCAGAATAAATTGGTGTCAGAGGCCTGTTTCGTGTCAGGCTGCGGATGTGGCGCATACAATGAGGCTGGAATAAATACTGAATTTCTCAAGAGCTGAAGCTGGAAAGCAATGCTGCTTGTGCTGGTACTCCCCACCGAGAGGAAGATGATGGCAATATATAAATATTGATTCAAGTATGTGGTAGTAATTCTAGAGACTCAAAGTCAGTGGTAGTTACTTGTTGCAAATGGCTGCTGGGGCTTAATTCAGCAGCTGGTAGAAACATTAGGTTTACTTTTTCAGTTTTTAGTCATATCACATGGTGCTAACAAGCTTTTTTATTATTATTATTTTTAAAGTGTATATATAGTTTTCTCTATGGCTCTGTCTTACCTGACCGGTGGTACGTGTAGAGAATGAGGAAGACTTGAGCAAAGCTGAAAAACACCCTTTAAACCCAATCACTAATGACAGTGTCAAGGACCAAGGTGATAAAAACAAGTAGCAGCCAGCCCTGAAGTGACTGTGCTCTTCTCAGACATCTCAATATGTCCTGTGGTATCAGTAATGTAGAAGTCGTAGCTATAGTATGTAATACTAAATGCTTGCAGGGGGCCGAATCTTCTGCCCATCCGTTTTGCCGAGTAAAGTATTGGGGTGGGGTGGGGGGGTATTTTTGGAGAATGTAAGTGTGACTAGCCCTAAATTGGGCAATGGGACATGTATTGATAACTGTGGCCTCTGCTTCCCCTCCCACAGCACCCACCAGGGCCCCAAGGGGAGTTATGGTGAGAAAGCAGTCAAAATTGGGGCCTTGCAGTAGGGCTATTTCTGTTTGGCTTGCCATAATCTTGAGGAATCAAACACACTGGGTGCCTGCAGGTAGATTATTTTGACTTGCATTCTAAGTTTACTTGTTTGCCTTTAACCAACTTAAAGACAAGCCACCCTAAACTGTGCCACTCTGTATGGCCTAGGATTGCCTGGCTGAGCTTCAGCAGAGATGGGAAACAGTTTGGATAGTTTTGCCTTAGATCAGGGAAATTGGGAGGGGGATGAGGGGAATACTCCCTGCGAGTACTGCTATATCTCCAGCAAGAAGTTTATTACCTAATCCAGGCCTTTTGTTTGTTTGTTTTGTTTTTCTTTTTGTTTGTTTGGTTTTTTTTTTTTTTTTTGTTACTTCCAGTCCTATTTTTAGAATTGTGTTTTCAGTGAATATGGAAGGTGACCTGACTTCTGACTATGGCTGTTAATGCGCTTTTTTGGACTCTTGGCTTTCTTGACCCATTTAGAAACTTGAATAACATTCCTTGAGTGCAAGGTTATTAGATTAACTCCTGTTAGAAGTGAGATGCTGAGTAATACTCTGGGGCTTGTTTGCAATGCCTGAGAAAGCATGTGGTTTTACTTTTCAACTTCTGAGTGATGTTGGGACATGAAAGTGCTAGTAAACTCCCTGCTTCCAATCAGGGGTTTCCTGCTTGTGGCTCTGTGTAGTCAGGTCTTGTACAGAAGCCACTTCACTTGCTTTATGTTCCACTAGAGCATCTCCATATGCTAAACGTATTTACAGGCTGTCTGAAAGTGGCTCATTCACAAATAGTGTGTCCCTGTGCTTCCCTGAGACATGCAGCTGGTTGCAGGAAAGTTTGGATCTCAAAAGCCTCCACATGGGAAGAAAGTTTCTCTAAACACTGTCCAGTTGTATTTTCTGGCATGAGAGCTCAACAGGTGTCCTTTACATGGCAAAACAGCAGCTTTACTTAATTTCTGGCCAAATGACCCTTGTCTGCTGTGGAGCTGTGGCTGCAAGATAGGGTTTAGAGGTTTGGGGTCTGCAACCTCTGTAGCTTGTGCTCAGTGCTCCCTCATCCCTCTGACCATGAATGTGAGATTTTAAAAGCAGTAACACGGAAATACTACTGGCAACATTATTCTTCAGAGTGGCCAGGAAATTTAACTTGCATATAGAGACACACGTATAGGTTCTGCCAAGCCATCTCATAGCTAGCTCTGTCCTGAGTTTTATTGTCTTGTGCATGTTGAATCTCAGTCTTTGGCCTGTTTTGTGCCTTAGATCTGATGAAACTTAAGCATGTAAGCACAGGAACAGGCTTTCTTGGGGAAAAACCCCTGTGGCTGGAGCAGTTTGCAGCTACATGATGCAGTTTGATCTGACGTAAGCCTCCCCTACTCTAGGTAAATCTTGACTCTTCTTCTCGTCCAGGGTAGCGCATTCCAGAGCCAAGCGCTTCCTTGCTCCAGCAGCTGCTTTTTCCCCCCCGTAGCCATCTCTGGGCATCGCTCCAAAGCGAACACGTTATCCCTTCACGTCACTGACCTTCAACTGTGGGCTAGGGTGGTTAAAGCAGGTCATGAATTTCTTGGTTGTGGATGTGCCATAGCATATTACCCTGGTGGAAGGGCTTGATGCTGCTTTGCTTCTGTATCACGCTTCTGTGCAGGCAAACAGAAATGTGAAGAGCAAGGGCATGTTTGCTCCTGAGCTTCCCTTAAAGCTGAACCGCTGACCTTCTGTCCTTGGTCACCTGGCACTCAAAAATAAATATTAAAAATGTAAAATTTAGGTTACAATGGCAAGGTGTATGCCACTTGAAGTGAAACTGTAGCCAGGTACTTAGTAGGTCAGTAAGCCAATCTGTTTGGTTCCCTGCCTACAGATCCCTGCCTGTCTGTTAAAATGTCCCATAGTTGAAGGCCCCATTGAGTGGGGCCGGTGATGTGTCTTGGAGGAGACTGGTCAGTTGTTTGGGTGGAAGGGGTTGGCCAGGGCTCTGTTCTAGTTGACTTGGCTTTTTTTGCATCCAATTTGCCTTCTCTGTTGCACATGAATGCAGCTGTAGGACAGCAGGCAGAAGATGCTCCATGGAGAGTATCCATTGTACTGGTGGTGGGGACTCTTGGCATGTTGAATAGTGCCAAGAGAAGGACCTAAGCTTCAGCATGTGGAGAGCAGCGTGCAAGTTCCCCTCTTCCAGAGTCTCTGGTATTTAATCATTTGCCATTCAGCCACTTTTTTTTTTTTTTTTTCTTGATGGCTTTTTTGAGTGTGGTGAATAGTAGTACAAGAAAGTTAATACCCAGTGCTGGGATCTCTGCAGTCTTTGCAAAATGGCTGCAGCTCTCAGAATGTTGCCCTACAGCTGTGTGCTGACTTCATAAGTGCTGGAAGGTCATGTTGACTGTCGGAGCCCATCAGTATTTGGTTCATCAAGTTATAGGGGCCTATTAAGTGTACCCAAACAATATTCAGACTTGCTAAATGTTTGCTGTGGCAAGAAAGAAACCCAGGAAGCTGCATCAGTTTAAACTATACGCAAGAAAGGAAAAAACCCTTAGGTTTCAGTTGAGCAAGTCTTCAACCCCCCCTTCCACAAAAGTGGATTAAAGCCTTTGCACTGGCATGCATAAAACAAGCTTTTTAACCTCAGCAAATCTATTTAGCTTCCTTTAGCTCCTTCCCTCCCAGCAAGAAGCAATCATGGCTTGAGTACCACCTTTTTAAATCTATTTTTTTACTGTTCCAAATCAGTTAATGGACATTGCTGCTTGAATTAGAACATGATAAATACCTTTTAGCTTGTTTTCTGAGCACTACCAGCACAGGTCAGTCCTGGGGTCAACTTTTTTGTTTGGTTCTTTATTGTTCAATTATGACTTTGTTAATAATTCTGTAGTGTTAAGCAGGATCTGCTTGTGTACTAGTGTATATAAAACAAACTACTTAATTGTTTTCCAACTTTTCAGTCTAATAGCAGCTTGTTCTCCATTTTTGTTTCATGATGATTAAAGCAATTTTTTTTTTCAGGCTCACATTAAATTTCCTATTGACTATCCATACTCACCACCTACCTTCAGATTCCTGACCAAAATGTGGCATCCCAACATTTATGAGGTAAGGTCAGTCTTCAAGCACATAAATTTCTCCTCAGGCATGTGAGAATGTGTTCTGGCTCTGAAACTTAGGGTATTAAATTATCTCTAGCTATGACTTAAATAGCTAGTTCTTTGTGGTAAATGTCAACTTCATGGCTGAACAGTTAAATCTAAACTTTGTCGGAGGTGCTGTTTTTGTTCTAGCAGGGTTGGAACCTTTCTGCTGCCTGTAAGCACAGCAAAGAGTCCCACCTCAAGCCGTGTGCTGTGAGCAATGGTAATTTGGGGGTGTTCTGGTAGCCTGGGGTCTTATCCCACTGTGATGCTTGGGCAAGTAGTAATTTGGGTTTATTCTGCAAATAACTTGTATGATGGAAATGAGAAATAACAGGAATTTGAAAGGTTCCTACAGCCATTGGTCTACAAACAGAAGGATTTTGGGGGCCCAGGTCACTTAGTAGGAGAAGGCCGGCCTAGGCTGAAGTCACATTTCCTCCTATTTCCTCCTCCTGACCCTGAGAGCCTCTGGCAGTTTTGTGGTGGTGCATCTTTAGGAGAAGTCATGCTCACCCTGACCGCCCTTCAGAAAGGGTGCCCAGATACCTGTGTGTTTAATGCTTATTAGGCCACTTGAAGCATCCCCTAGTTAAGTGCATGTTTGGGGCATGGTTAAAGGATGCAGCACTGTGTGCTCGAAGTCCCCGATTGAATCACTGTACAAGTATGTGGCAGCTCCTTGCAGGAGGATGATTTTACATAAGTTGTCTTTAGGAAGAAACATTTCCCAGCCTGAAAGTAAGACTGATACAGGCTGTTTGGAGAGATTTAGGGTGAACTCACCATGGAGCAGAATACTGGGGGTGTGCTGCAGTGAGGATGTCTGTTTTAAGGTGTGAGCACACCCGTGCATTCTGGAATGGCACAGAGCTCTGCCCAGGCACTAGCTTGGGAGCTGATGGTGACCTAGCTGCCTCTGTCCTGCAGAGGCCAGGCCAGCCTCCTCATTGCTTGGGTACAGCATATTGAGGCTGTTCTGTTTCTGTGACTGATTTATATGATGTTTTCTCAGGGATCTCTGCCCTGAGTAGTACACTGTGAATAGACTAAGCTATGTTTCTCACTGAGTTGTCACATATCAAGTGGTCTGTATAGTTTATCCTGGAGCTTGGTTGAATTGAGGTGTTGTGTTGCACAGTAGTGCTGGTGCAAAGGTTGTCAGAACAAGCCTTCTGTTATCTGGATACAGTGTTGCTTCTAATTGCAGCACTGAAAGTTCAAAATGACCAAACTTCATACATATGAAACTTTATATCTGGAAGTTGAAGGTCTGTGTTGGATCAAGCTTGATTTAAGCTTAGGGTGGCAGCTAGTCAAATCCACAGTGAACATTTAGATATTCCAGCCAAGTGCCCACCTGTTACGGCTGCTAGCTGAGTAGTTTCTTATGAGGGCTCAAGGTTTTTAAAAGATGTTCCTACTGGTCATTTTATCGCATGAGATATTTAGCACACAACTCTTGGCTCTGGTTCGAAACAGGGATGTCATGGTGCCTCTCTGATCAATGGCTTCAGATGAAGCCTTGGGTTTGGAAGTCTATTTTCTAGCAAGTTGCTGCTGCTAAATATCCAGCCTGGAATAAGTGTGCTTCAGATGTCACAGTACAAGCTGCTTTTTCTCTTAGCCTGCTCTGATATCTTAGTCATAAGTTGCCAAAAGCTCCTCCAGACTTCACTGGAGAAAAGGACAGTAATTCATTTTAATTACTGAATTGTGTGATGCCTAGGGGCCACCCTGAAATCAGTTGTCTGACCATCTTCTGACTCAAGTCTTGGGTTTAACGCAGAATCTAATGGCTAGCCAAGGATGAAGTTTTTCAACTGTGTGGGAGTTTGATCTATAAATAATGAAAACTGAGACCTGCAGATTATTGCAGATCTGTACTGTAGATGCTGTTTCTGAAACCAGAAATCCTCATGCAGGAGGTGAGTGGGAAATGGTTGTTATGAAAACAGTATGTACAAAAATTGAATCTTGGAAAGAGCATTTGCTGGTACTGGTGGGAAAGATGAAAAAATGCTCTAGAAACAACTGAAGGTAGGAGGGAAAATTAACTCTAAACTTGATGGGTATCTTTTGGGGTGACTCTTCAAATGCTCTGTGAACAAAAAGTAAAAAGTTGACGGAATCTGAAGCAGTTTGCAGGCTATTCTGGAAACAACGAAGGTGAAGCACTGGGATGACTCCAGATGAAACCGCGAATAAAATTAATGAAGGTCTTGAGGTTCAAGAGTGTCAGGAGTGTGGGGAGGGGAAGAAATCTTTCAGTATAATGAAGATGGAAGTAGCAGTTTGCAGAATATGATGGTGGGACCAGATGGAGAGCTTGAGGCTGACATTCCAGTTCTAAGCAATAAGCCTTGAGTAACTTGTATTTTCTGCATCTTCAGTTTACTCATGTCATCAGCTCAATTTTGGTAAAACCCAATTTAATACTAGGCTTTCTTTTAATGAGGTAACAAGGCCTTCCAGTTCCCTGTCCTAAGGGGAGAGTGTTTCACCTGCTTTGTTTATTCCTCCTGTGGATGTGTGTGTCATCTTTCTTGTTTATCTTTCAAAAATGTGCCAAGGACAGTTGTCTCCTTGACCCCACCAGTGCCTAAAGTTGATCTTTCCAGGTCCTATGGCACTCTTACTGTTCCAAACTCTGTGCAATACTACCTATTTGAATTCTAAAGCACCTAATGTGTGGTGGGGTTTTGTGTGGTGGGGTTTTGTGTGGTGGGGTTTTGTGTGGTGGGGTTTTGTGTGGTGGGGTTTTGTGTGGTGGGGTTTTGTGTGGTGGGGTTTTGTGTGGTGGGGTTTTGTGTGGTGGGGTTTTGTGTGGTGGGGTTTTGTGTGGTGGGGTTTTGTGTGGTGGGGTTTTGTGTATTGCAAAATATTTGTTAGCCCTCTTTCTGCTTACCTGACCACATGAGGACCTTCCTGTTGGCGTTAGGGTGCTTTCTCAAGGTCAGCAGTGTTGTGTTTTCCCAGGAGATATCTAGAGAAGAAATTGTAAACTAATGGAAATTAGGAATAAAACCAGAATAGGTCATAAATATAACCCTAGCAAGCCTAATTTCACCTTTAAATCCATTAATAGGCACGGATAATACTGCTGGGAGCAGCACTGCTTTGTATTCCCACTCCTGTGGGTAGAGTTCCTCAGAATAAATGTGGAACTTAGGGTCTTGCTGGTTTGTGGCATTGAACAAAACTCATCTGCAGTATCTCTGCTGTGATCAACCTTTACCTTAGATCAGGGTGACAGGGGACATCACTCATGAGTAATCTGAGGAACAGGCTGTAAGACAAAGCAAGACAGGAGGGCTTACTGAGGCCAATGTCTCCTGGCTGCCCTTGGGCCCCATTTGTACCTTTACTCCATCCTGCAGTCAGGAACCACTGGAGAAACTTCAAGGGAAGATGCTGGCCATGAGGAATGCTGCTGCAGGAATTGCACCCCAGAGTGCTTTTACTGGTAGAGAATTGGTGTTACAGGCTTCTTGGAGGGCATCTCCTATTCTTTCACTTGATATTTCCAACAACTGTGCCCAAGGGGGAAGTAGCTTAAATATGTCCCTCACCATCTGTTCAACCTTCTTGTGTCCCAGGAAAAGTATTGCTTTGATAGCTGGGTTAGCGTAGAGTGCTAAACCCTTGGATTTAAAGACTTCTGTAGCTAACTCAGTTACCACTGGGGGGAAAAAAATTAACCCTACTTCATGTCTCATGTGACTATGGCTCTTCTATTGTTGTTCTAACACTTGCATTCTAGAGATCAAATTAGCTCTACGTGACTTTTTACTATTTTTGTTTGGTTTGCTACATTCTTTAAGTGTCTTGACCTCAGATTGTTCTGTACCCATTTGCAGACCAATTCTGCTTTTAGGAAAGGGAGCTTTTGAGCCTATAAACAGACCTAGGAAGAACTGAGCTGTTTGCAGCCCCTCCATATATTTGTTAGTATTTGAGGGCTTGTGTATGCACATAGTTAACTTGCTTAAAACATAGCCAGTGGTAGAAGTCAGCCATTAGACTTCAAGCAAGCCTATATTTAGCTTTCATTTTTATTTTGCAGAATGGAGATGTATGTATTTCAATTCTTCACCCACCTGTAGATGACCCACAAAGCGGAGAGCTGCCATCTGAAAGGTGGAACCCTACCCAAAATGTCAGGTAAGTGTGTGGAACTGGTGATGCACAACAGTTATTTCAGAGGCCTGTCATCTCTCTCCTTCCTAGAGTAAAGTCTATGGTAGAAAAAGATATGGAAGGCAATTTAAGACTTTGGGGGCGTAAGGGCTTGAGTCAGGTAGAAGCCAGACTGCCTCAGTTGCCTCTTTAGATACTGGAGTGCTGTGTCCTGAGGCTGGGCTAACAGTGCAGACTTTTGTCCTGTTTGCAGCTTTTCATGTTCTTGAAGCAAATTATCTCAAATGTTGTAGTCTTTTCCAGTCCATGTTCTCTTATGCTTATGTTAAACTCCTCTAAGATAGGATTAGTGGAAAGAACGTTTGAGTACTCAAGCCCAGTATGGCCTGAATCTTTGCATCATCCTACCTCATATTTGCCCTTGGATCCTTGTTCCTATTTCCTGCTGTGCGGTATGGTGTCACGAACAGTTGAGTAGTTTTTCTTTCACTGCCCAAAATAGAAGAAATCACAAAGGACCAGAGGCATTCAAAACTAACCTATTTCTCTGAAATGTCTCAACTATTAATTTCCCTCCCACTGCAAGACATCTCTAATATACAACTGATAAAAGTAGTATCAAACAGTGTCACTGATGTGTGCAGCAGAAATAGTGACATTATGGGGAAAAAGTTGGAGTACTTGCCCCATAGTAACTCTATATCATTAACCAGACAAGGCTAAAATAATTGCCTCTATTTCAGATTTTTTTTTGTTACTATATGATAATTTTTTGTATGTTGGATAGTAGTCCCCAATTCTAACACCCCATCTTTAATTGGTAAATCAAACTAGGAATCTCAACCCATAAGAGAGATCTGAAAAGGATTGTCTAGTAGCTTGATTCTGCTTCCATCTGCTTTGGTAACACCTTTTTTGAAAAGATCCTTTGTCAAAGCAGGGATCTAGCAAGGGGGGTTTATTGGTTTCTTGACCCTCAAATGGGATTGTAAAACACACTACCAAGTGCTGAGCGAGAACTAATGTGGCAGGAATCTAGAAAAGGTAACAGTCAGCAAATTATAACAACTGTTATTCCCTCCTGGAGTGTGCTACTTTAAGGCCAAAAAGGATCAAGAAATGATGCATCTCGGTTGCACAAAGTTCTGAAGAGTAGCAAGTCTTAAATCAAAAGTTAAAGGTGGTCATTTTTCAATCCATCTGCCTCAAGTGCAAGGCAGTGTGAAGCAGCCTATGAAAAGCTCTAGCTTAAAAAAAAAAATGCAATGTTAAATTTGATAATACTGAGCTGTGTTTACCTGTCCCACTGCTCACATAGCTATTAAACTGCTTTTGTTGCATTTGTCCTAATAACTGAAGATTATTATGTCTAGCTGGCAAGATTGCATTCACAGTTACTTAGCAGCTTAGGATATAGATGGTTTAGATCATGTAAATGCTTTGAGTAGTTCATTGTATAGAACCCTGAAAGCTTGAAGTTTCCTATCCTGCTATTTTTCCTATTTCTGCCTTTACTTACTTTGCTGTGTTCTTTGGCATTCACTCTCATGGAATATTTTAGGCTCAAGATTGATATTTGGGGGGAGAATACATTCCTCGGATATCAGCAGCCAGAGATAAAACCTAACTGTTAACCCTCTGCCAGTAACATCCCCTGGGCTGGGTGCAGGACAGAAACGCTTCCTGCTGGGGCCTGTCTGGCTTCACAGGGCTCTAGAGTTTACCAGATAGGAGGCAGCAGGACTGGAAGATGAGAGAGGGGCACAGCTATCTGTTAGGAGCTGCAAGTATTGCCTAGAAGTTCTCTTCAGCTGTTGGATTTCGTAACCCCCATGGCTTTTTGTCAAGGGTTTACAGGAGACTTTGAACTGCCTTTGCCTGGGCTTGCTGCCTGGGACTAGCTCCTGACAGTAGGGATTTGTGTAGCAGACAACACTGTTCTCTTTTTCTGTGCCCCGAGTCCCATAAAGCTGAGGAAGTGGTTGGTGGGGTTTAGGAGCTGAAGCTCTGTGGTACAGATGGGCATATAAAACTATCATCACTTGTTTCATTATGTTCTTGAAGGTATGCAGGCCAGAACTGAGCAGGGTACTTATGATGTCAGTATGTTGACACTTTGTGGATCCAAGTGATGCTCCCAGACTTGCTGTCATCCTGCTTCCTGAGAGGAGAGTGCATTTTTCTTGGCTTTGTCTGACTTAGTGCATTGAACCAGAGCACTGTCCAGATCAAGCGTCACTGTCAGTGCAGTCCAAGCCAAGTCCCTTCTATTTAGAGCAGGGGTCCTCAAACTTTTTAAACAGGGGGCCAGTTCACTGTCCCTCAGACACTATCGGGGGCTGGACTATAGTTTGGAAAAAAAATGAACGAATTCCTATGCACACTGCACATATTTTATTTGTAGTAGTGCACAAAAAAACAGGAAAAAGAATGCAATATTTAAAATGAAGAGCAATTGTAATCAACAAAAACAAATAATATTTCAATGTGAACTATGGGCCTGCTTTTGGCTAATGAGATGGTCAACGTTAGGTTCCATATTTGTCACTGCTAGTCGTAGCAAGTGATGCCAGTGTTCATCGGTTAGTCTGGATCTGATTGGAGATTTCAGATGTTTCATTCGGTAAAAAGTCTGCTCACAGACAAAGGTGCTGCCAAAGATGGTTGCAATTTTGAGTGCATGGTTCCTGAGATTATGATATGTCTCTGAGGGGAGAGATGCATAGAAATTAGTAAGGCTGCTTGATTTGAATGCATCTTTCAGCGAGTCACGAGTCTGTAGTTCGGCCAATTCCATTTGGTAAATCGGATCAACAGTTTCAATGTCGACAGAAAATGGGTTCCGGAAAAGCTGTATGTCCTGTTCATGGAGACGAAGCTCGCTCTTTAAATCTAATTTGAAACTCCTTTTGCAACATTTCTAGTACATCCATACATGTTTTGTTTGGGAATGCAACTGCTGGTTTTTCTGCAGACAGGTTTTGAGTTGTGGGGAGATGGCAGAAGTTTTCCTCCTTTACTTGGTTAATGAGCAGGTCTAATTTGACTTGAAATGCTTTCACATGTGAATACATATCACAGATGAGCTTCCCCTTTCTCTGAAGTTGGACATTGAAATTGTTGAGTAGCTCTGTTACATCTGTCAGAAACGCAAGGTGCCACTTCCATTCTGCATCTTTGAGCTCTGGTACTTCTTTGTTTTTAGAAAGCATAAAATCATAAACCTGTGGAAGTAAGTCATAAAATCGTTTCAAAACTCTCCCTCGACTCAGCCAACGGACTTCTGTGTGGTACAGAATATCTTCATAGGCAACATTTAGCTCAGACAGAAATTCCTGAAACTGTCTGTGGTTGAGTGCATGAGCTCTAATGAAGTTAACACAAGAAACTACAATTTTCATGACAGAGTCCAGCTTCAGTGATTTACAACACAGTGCTTGTTGGTGGATGATGCAGTGTATGGCTATTGGATGTGAATGGTTGCGTTTGTCCATCTCTCTGTTAATGCGTGCAACCACTCCTTTCATGGACCCCACCGTGCTAGGAGCACCATCAGTTGTCACACTGAATAGTTTATCCCAGTCCAGCTCCAAATCATTCACAGTTTGGCAAACTTTCTCATAGATATCCTCTCCTGTAGTTGTTCCTTTGATGCTTTTCAGTGCAGCAAGCTCCTCTGTGACTTCGAAAGAATCATTTGTCCCACGAATGAAAATTAGTTGTGCAGAATCACGAACATCATTGCTTTCGTCGAGGGCCAATGAGAAATAGCAAAGTTTTTTTGAGGAGTTTTGCAACTGCAGATTCAAATTTTCCCCCACTTCTTCAATCCTTCGTGTCATCGTAGGTCCCGAAAAACTCACTGTACTAAATAAATCCGCCTTCTCTGGACACATCTCTTTGGCAACAGAAAGAAGGCATTCTTTAACAAATTCTCCCTCTAGGAATGCTCTGCAAGCGCTATGAGCTTGGCAACTTGATAGCTTGCTCGAAGTGATGATATATTGAACTGCTTTTGCTTCACAGAAGTATTTTGCTGAGCTGTCAATCCATGTTTCAGTCTTAATATTTTATCTTTTCTCACTTGTCTGACCAAAGAATCATATTTATCTTTATGTCGAGTTTTGTAGTGTCGACACAAATTGTATTCCGTGAACACAGACACTGAATTCTGGCATATCAGACAAACAGCTCTTTCTTTGTACTCCGTGAAAAAATAACCAGAAGTCCCCTTTTCTTGGAATACCCTGCACTCGGAGCCAATGTTTCTTTTTTTTGACATGATGGTGCGCACGCTTCCCACTGGTGCTGTCTTGCTCGTCCTGCCTGGGAGCTGGAGGGAGGGAGGGAGAGACGGGGGAGCCGCCCACCTCGCTGATGCCGCCGCCCCCCTCCTCAGCCCGGCCGCGCAGTCCGGAAAGGGTGGCCAGAAGGGACCGAAGGAACTTTGCCGCGCCGGGGCTCTGGCGATTCGCCCGAGTTGGCTGGACCTCGCAGTCCAGAGGCTGCTGACTGAGCTTGCCCGGCAGAGGAGATGCCCGCGCCTCTCGCCTGCCGCGCATCGCGGAGGAGGAGGAGGAGGAGGAGGAGGACGGGGCGGCAGCGGCGCGGTTTGTAGCCGAGAGGCGCCCCCTGAGGGGGGCAGGTCGAGGACGAGGCGCTGGTTTCAGCCCAGTCCCGGCGGGTGTTTGGGGGCTGCGGAGGCGGCGCGCGGATTAAGTGGCAGGAAGCCATCTGCGGCTGCTTGGTTCCCCCCCAACCCCCGGCGGGGGGCGGTTCTGTAAATACCGGCGGGCCGGATTGAGGACCCTGGGGGGCCGTAGTTTGAGAACCCCTGATTTAGAGGGTAAAAATGTGCAAGGCCACATCTACACCTATGTCTGGAGATGGCTCTGGAAAGCTGCAGTGTGGGTTTGAGAGAGAATTTTTTTTTTTCCTCCTACAAAGTATAACAGGCTGTGTTGGTTGGGAGCCCTTAAACTTTAGTCTACCTAAATACCTGTTTTGGCTTAGGCGAAATTCATCATCTGAGCTTGTCATGTCTGTCTGATACATGGAGAGAAATGGGCACTGAACAGGTCTAATTCCTTAAACATGCTGGTTTCAACACTTCACCTCCACTCTAGTGGTAGTGGGATCTGGAGTGACACACTGCATACAGTGGCACTGTAAATACTTAAAGCAAAATGGCATAGGTACAGCTGACAGAGTAACTGCTCCCCAAAATGGGATGGGATAAAGGTGGGAAAACAGAAAGGAGGCTTCAAGTCTCCCACTTCATTCAGACAACTTACATGTGTCTGGCCTGAGTGAGAAATGGATTCCCAGGAATATTCCAAAGGGGAGTTTGTGTCCATCAGTGCAGTTAGTGTTCAGAGCTGAAGACACTTTCAGTCAAGCTCTTCTGTGGTTTTGGGTCCCTTGGATCCCATGTACAAGGATCTTTCCTGAGCTGGAGCATCTTACCTACCCACCCCTGAAAGCAGGGTTTGAATCACAGCAAGATGCCCAGTTCTTGCAGTAGCAACAATCCTGATTAATGTGTCAAATCTGTTTAATGAATGAACAGATGAGTGCTTCACCTCTGATAGCCAGTTACTTCAGTGATAAGTTTAAGTGTCTTTGCACTGATTTTGAAGTCTGGGGCACCAGAGTGGAAATAGGCTTGTGTCCTCACACCCCTGATAGAAGTGTGATAGAGCAGACACTAAGCCTTAATATTGACTCCTGCCCTGGGCTTTCCCTAGGCTGTCCCTGTTCTACAGTGAAACTGCTTGAATGCAGGAGCCAACATGTTGGCTTTATAGCATGTTTGCTAAGAATCAGATACTTCTAAATGAAAAATCTTTGAGCTGGATGAAGTGAAAGAGAACCTTTCTTCTTGCCCATCACTCCAGTTGGACCAGCTTTCTCCAGAGCTATTGTTCTCCTTTCCTACTTTATTATAACATTTGGAAAATAAACCCTAGACAGACTGTTCAGCACAACCATCAGGACAGTCTGACATAAGCATTTAATGTTAAAACTGTTCAAGAAACTAACTATATAAGTGGCCAAGCATTTGCTGTAGTTGTATCCCAGATGTGTTAGATGTACTTAGCACACACTGCTCTGCATGCATTTCTAAATCAATGCAAGTATAGTGGAGACTAGTCCCCTTTAATAGTCAAGTTGTACAGGGAAGTTTCTGTGTAGTGCTGTATCTCGAGACCTATTTGTCTGTGTTCTTTCCTTTCACTTCTAAGGCTTTTGCCAGTGGGTCACCCTCAGGATATGAAGCTGTTGTCCTGGTGGCTACAGCCAAGTGATGGGTGTGCAGAGCTACCAAATGTGGCTTGCTCTTGAGTTTTGTGCTCATACCTCTCATGGCAACATGTGAGCACCAAAGGGCAGCAGCTCTGAAATGCAGAGGGCTGTAGGAAAAGGGTCTAGATAAGGTAAGTGTCGTTTGCCCTTTAGTGAACATGTGTAGAGGAGTGCAGCCAACTGTGTGCTGTTGCTAGAAGTCCAGAAAAGTTGTCTGTCTTCTGGGGGTTATGTGATGGCTCATGATGTTTTTGCTGAGCACCAGCAGCCAGGTCCTGCTGGGCCCTTGGTGTTTTGCCTGGCTATTAAAGAGCATTTGTATTGCATCTCCATTGCCTTTGCCAGCAGGGACAAGCTAAACTCTGGACTCACCTGAGTTCTGTTTGCTACCCCCATCCCAAACAGGTGGATACAAGTGAGGGACCAGGTACCAGAGCATACCTGACTGTGTCCCTTTTCTATCTGTTTATTTTGCCTTCTTTCCTCTCCTAGCTGGCCAGAACTGGAGCTTTGGGGTCAAGATAGCAAAGGAACAGCCACTGCAGCTTGGCCTGGGTGGGAACACTTGGATCTGGTGTCTGAATGAATTTCTGAACTGTGGTTGTTAATCTGTGCAAAAGCACTCCCAAACCAGGGGTATCCTTCAGTCAGGTCTGCAGAGGTGCTGTGACAACACAAATCCTTGAGCTCATCCAGGAGGAAGGAGCTCTTTAGCTTTTTGGTGTGCTCTGAGGTGCATTGCCATTTGTCTGTCTCTAGTAAAATTAGGTCTGTGATAGTTTGTATCATGTCACCTTTCCTGTGAGCTTCAGTGCCTGGCCATCAGTATAAATAACTGGCTCTCATTTCAACTGTTGGTTCAGTTATCCTTAACTTAAGGTCTGGCCTTAAACCAGCTTCTGATGCATCACCTCAAGGATTCATTGGCGCCAGAATCCAGGCGTGCTCAGCTCTGACTGCTGTTGTGGTTATGTTTTTCAGGACTATCTTACTGAGTGTAATCTCCTTGCTTAATGAGCCTAACACATTCTCTCCTGCCAATGTGGATGCATCGGTCATGTTCAGGAAATGGAGGGACAGTAAAGGAAAAGACAAGGAGTATGCTGAAATCATTAGGTAAGTTTTGCCATGTGTGATGCTACTAGTTCTCTGCTCTGAATCCTCCAAAATGGGCTATTTGCAGAATTTGCTGAAACCACATTCTAACTGTGGTTGCTACTTTGAAGGACCTACAGGGACTAGAAACCAGGACTTAAAGATCACAAATTTTAATTTCCAAAGTGCCACAAACTCCTAGAACAGAAGGACAAGGCTGATCTGTCTTCAAATTGGTCTTTTCAGAGTAATCTGGCATGATGCTCTGCAAAGTCTATTGGCTGCTAGTAAATCCCAGTCGAAGTCACTGCTATGCCTTTGAGCACCCCCTGCCTTGCCTGGGATGTGATTCAAAGTGACTGCATCCCACTAATTCTGTACATAATGCATTCATGAATCATAATCTTGTCCCTTCAGTTCGAAGGAGTATCAGCAGGATTTGGCAAGCACTGTGAATCTGGGTTTGATTAGCTTGAAGCACGGCACAGTCTTGACTGGCCTCTGCTCAGAAGCTGATAGCTTATGGGGGGTTTTGGAAGGAAGGAAAACTTCATCTTGTGTGGCTGTGGAAGCACAGACAAGTGGCCCTTAATGCAGCAGGTCATGCTTGCCTGGCAAAAGACCACATCTGTGCTGGTGCAGCTGTTGGACATGCAGGTAGCTGTTGGTTGTTGGCCTGGTTGTGCAAGGAGCCTCCTTGGGAGATTATCTTAGTCTCCTCAAGCTGCATCGGCTTCAGCAGAGCTGGGGTTGCTGCATAAACCAGAGTATTGCAGCCTGTTCCTGAAGAGCAGGTGCAGGGGGTGATGGGATGGGCTGCTAGCTGCTTACTTGCTGCTGGCAGCCAGGCATGTGAGAGGAGTGGCTCATAACCCTGCTGCTGCCCTGAGACAACAGGAGCCCCCCCCATGTCTTGCTGGCCACAGCTGTGTCCAGGGGGCAACCATGGGCTCCTGGGGCATAGAGGTGCTGAATGATGGTGGGGAACTCCACTCTGAGCAGAGCAGGGTAGTTGTCAGGGGTGAGGAAGGCTGTTTGTTAGAGCATCTCCAAAGCTGCCTCAGGTAACTCATCTTGGGGAAGCACCTGAGCACCCCTTCTGTGGCGAGCAGCTGGTGTGAGGGAAGAGGCTCTGGGCTATGGCAGGCCTAACAGAGCCCTGTGGAGTTGGTGACTTTGTGTGCTGGAGACAGCATGTGTGCTGCCCACCCACCTAGAGCGCGCCCGAACCCAGGCCTGTGGAAACCAAACCCTGAGATCAAACTGTTCGGCAAAGTGCATGTAGCAGTTGAAGCCGCTGTTCTGGCCCTGAACTGTTGAGGGTGTTGTGTTGGGGGCGAAGTGGGGTGGGGTGGTGAGTCGAGCTGTGCCATGGCAGGAGGCAGCTGCCATCAAGCTGCCCTGTCCTCCTTCCCACAGGAAACAGGTTTTGGCAACTAAAGCTGAGGCAGAGAAGGATGGCGTGAAGGTCCCCACTACGCTGGCAGAGTACTGCATCAAAACTAAAGTGCCTTCCAATGACAACAGTTCGGATTTGCTTTATGATGACTTGTATGATGACGACATTGACGACGAAGAGGAGGAGGAGGAGGATGCTGACTGTTATGATGATGATGATTCTGGCAATGAGGAGTCGTGACCTGCTCCTGCTATGCCCCGGTACTGCTGTGTGGACTCAGGCGAGAAGGGAGCAGCGGTAACCTAGCAGCAGCCCAGCAAAAAAGCATGGGGTTGGGGGAGGGGGGGGGGTCAACAAACTTGTCTCCTGCTATATGAATCTGTTAGCTCCTTTTTTATGGACTGCTTAGAGACCCTCCACAGAATGTCTGAATTCTTAACCCTTTCATCAATGTACTATGATTTCTTTAAAAAAAAAAAAAACAAAACAACAAAAAAAAAAAACAAACCTTTTCACTTTGCTACAAAATGTCAAAAATGTTCACAGCAAAACAGGTTTGCTCACATTCAGGTGTGTTTTTTTTTTTTTTTTTTTTTGGAGGGGGGAGCTCAAAAGTGCTGCATTTACAGGGAAGACAAAAAAAAATCCACACAAAGCAAACTGTCAAGGTATAGTTGCTCCATTTCTAATAATAAATAATAGCGTGTGTACATGCGTTTAGCCTTGTGGTGGGTGGTGGCGTTTCCTTTTTAAGGTGGGCGGGGGGGGGGGCAGAGTGTCAAGTTACTGTGTGGTGAGCTTGATAGGATGTTACTGACAGGTACAGTATTCCTTTTCAGCCTGCTCAGGTTAGGAAGTAGGTGGCCCTTGGAGGGCACAATCAGCTTTGTCTTTGAAAAAGGCTTGTGCTATGAACCCTGAAATAAACACTTAACTCCACATCTATACAACTGAGCCCTCCATTAGTGTGTTTTTTTTTAAAATTTTTTTTTTTTCCAGACTAGGTTGGGGGTTGGAGAATGTACAGGGGAGTTTTGCTGACCACCTTCCTGCTATGTGAGCCTCCCTTAGGGCTAGGATTTAGCGTGCCTGTTTTTTGGGAGAGACCAATAGGAGCTCCAGCTTCCTCCCCCTTTGTTAGCAGCCCCTGCTTCCTGCAGCTGAATTCTGGTCCTGCCTGAGCCTTTCCTGCTCATGAGGTGGCAGATGTCTGCTGCCCTAGCCCTGCTGCTCAGGGAAGGAGCGGGGGAAGGCAGGAGTCAAGCTCCTTTTGACGGGGGGAGTGGACATGGAGCTGCTCTCCTGGGTTCAGGGCAGGGGCAGAGATGTGAGATAAGCTCTCCTACAGCCCTGCCCTGGCTGTACTGGGGGTTGAGGATGTCTTGTAGACCCATAGGTGGAAGGGATGTGAAGACCTAGGGCTGGAAGATGCTCAAGGTAGAGCTGTCTCTCCCCGCCCCAGCTTAGCAAATACCAGGGTCCCGCTTTCCTCAGGCCCAGGGCCTCCTCCACGCTCCTTTCTGTAGAACCTGTCACTTCCCTCCCCCAGAATCTTGATCCCCTTGTGCTGCACTGCTGTGGCCTCAGCTTCCCTCAGTATGAGTCCTTGATGAGCAGCCAGCCCTGCCTCCCAGGCTGAGCCCTGCTGCTGCCAGGCCCGTGTTGTTAGATGTGGTGTTATTAAAAGATGGGCCCAGGGCCGTTTGATCCTGGTTGTTCTTGGTGAGGTCATTCTGGCAGGGGACTGCACCGGGAGCCCTGGGCAAGTGCTCAGCCTGCAGCCCTGACCCAGGGAGCAGCGGGGATGGCAGTGCCAGTGTGATGGGACAGTGTTTTTTTGGTGTGTTCGGTTCCATCTGCTGAAGGACAGCAGTGCTGGGGCTGAGCCCTGCAGGGAAGAAGATAGCCCCAGTGCTCCCTACACAGGGCTGTGCTGCAGGTTATGCCATATTCCTCCCTGCCCCTGGCTTGTGCAGCTCCCCAGAAGCCTGTGTGACCTGGCATGTCTTCCCTGGTGGAGCAGCTACCACAGCCCTGACTAGGTGGAGGGCTTGGTTTGGAAGAAGGATACTGCATCTTTCAGGAGTTCCTGTGTACTTTTGACTGTGTTCACTGCATGACCAATGACTTGCAATTTTTTTTCATGCTTAATGGTGCCTAAGTTCCATTATCATGACTCTGCTGTTACCCTTTTTAAAGGCAAAAAAGAAGCGAGAGAAGGAGGAAAAAAAAAAAAAAAAAAAAAAAACACCACTAGAGAGCTCTTAACCAAACTGATGCCTCCACCCATCCCTTGCAGTGTCATTGCTTGCTGACTTGCTGGTTTCCTTTTTTTTTTTTTTGAGATACAAACTGAAATGTTTTTTTTTTGAAGCTTAATATTTAAGAGATTGAGGAAAAGAATGCTTACTTTGTGCATTCTGGTTTTCTCAGCTCAACCAATATTAGTATTTACATGTGCAACTCTGACCCATTCAGATACAGTTTTCAACCATTCTGAAACCAGCAGGGTACAATAGATTTCCTAGTAGTTTTTCTTAGCTGAACTCCCAGCTGTGTTTTTTCTCAGCTTTTTTTTTTTTTTTTTTTTTAGTATAATTTACCAGAAAGACTTAATTGATGCTCTTTTTTTTTTGTTGTTGTTCCCCCCCCGCAGTAGTTAGATTTTTGTCTTTTCTGCACATCTGTCTACTAATAAAAAAATGTGAAATGAAAATAGCTCTGGCTTGTTACTTCTCTGTTAATTGAGCTGTTTGATTTGCATATGTTTTTTTTTTTGTCGTTGTTTTTTTTTGTAAGGCTTTGACTAGCAGTGATCTTAAAGCAAGCTCTGCATATTGATCCTTCAGAGCAGTCCCAGGATTGTGCAGAAAGGTCTTTTTTAAAAAAAGGGGGGGTTATATATTTCTTATTCTCTACTAAAGGGGCCTCCAGGACCAACAGGAAACTGATGCAAAAGAAACCTGCCTTAGAAGGAGGATGGAAAAGATCCTGTTTTGCCTGAGCTGCAGAAAAAGGGACAGAGGGAAACTTGCCTGTGTGAGGTGTTTGAGGAAAAAAAAAAAAAAAAAAAAAAAAAAAAAAAAAAAAACCCTGCTTCAACCAGGAATAAAGCTCATGGTGTGGGAGAGCAGGTCTATGGTGCAGGTACCTGAGGTGTCCTTGCTGTAAGCCCTAAAGCAGCAGAGCTGCTGAGCAGAGCCTCAGTTCATGCTGTTCCAAGCCTGCAGGGTCAGTGTGGAGCTGGGACCCAAGGAGTTCCTCACCTGTGCTCTACTCAGCCCCATCAGGAGCTGCCCATCAGGCAGCAGGAGCTCTGGGTGGCAGGAGGGCACCCACCCCCCTCCCCACTACTCCCTTCCTCTAGGTGCTTACAGGGCAGCAAGAGGGGTGGGGGTAGGTGCTGAGCTTCCCCCACCCCCTCCTTGCTGCTTGTGCAACATTACATCAGGCTCCATCCTCAGCCCCTCTGCTGGGCCCAGGGCCCTTGCTCTTGCAGTCCCCACCCACACTCACCTTGGTTGCTTCCTTCTGCATCCCACACAGACTCTGCTCCCACTTTTCCCACGCCGGAGTGGGCAGCAGCACTTGGCTGCTACCTGGCCACAAGGGGCAAAGGGGGAAGGCTGCAAAAAGCAGAACTACTCCTCAGGCCTTGGAAAATGCTAACAGCACTGATAAAGATCTGAGCCTATGAAGGGGAATAAGAGGTAAAAAGAAATGAAACTCTTAACACAGGCACAGCCCTGGTGCAGGACAAGAAGGACCAGGAGATGCCTCCATAGGCTTCATTTTAAAAGAAGTGGGAAGGGGATGGGTGATGTTCACAGGCAGGAGCTAGGGCTGTCCTGGGCAGGGTCTGTCAGAGCAAGAAGAGGTACAAGACACAGCTTATACTTTTATTTACGAAACCGCTACATAGTTTTTTGGGGGTGGTGGTGTTTGATTGTTTTTGCCTTGAATGATGCAAAGGAGGTTCTAGGACACACTGAGCCCTCTCCAAAGGCTCTTGCTAGAGAAGCAAAAAAAAAAAACACACAAAAACAACAACAACAAAAAACCACCCACACAAAACAAACAAAACACCACCCCTCTTCCACAGTAGGGGGGAGGGATATACAAAAGAAACCACCTTTTTTTTTTTTCCCCCCCCTCTCCTTTTTAAAATAACACCTATACTGAGGGGTGGAGGCAGAAATCAAACCAACAACAGGACACATTTTGATTTTTCTTTTTATGGGAGGGGCCAGGCCTCCTCCTCTGCCTGAATTTAGAACTGCATTAAATAAATGGGCTCCAGCTCCAATAAAAGTGGTGCAGTTTATCTTTGACAGAGTAAACCCACAACGCTTTAAAAAAAAAAAAATAAAATAAACCACACACACACACACCTGGTGCAGATGGGAAATTAATAATTAGTTTCTCTACAAAGAAAATAAAACAGCCTGCAAGATGCAGAAAACCACATTTAGGCTCTATTACATTTACAAATACATACATAAATATATTACATAGAACAGCAACTCAAAGAGGAAGCAGGCAATTTGCACAGAGAATGGATGGCCGGCTGCAGTTCTCCCCACACAGATGTTTGGCTGAGCAGTTATTCTTCTAATAGTTCCAGAAAGGGGCTTTTCTTTCTCTCTCTCTCTCTTTTTTTTTTTTTTTTTTTTTTTTTTTTTTAATTTCCTCCTCCTTTCCTTTTATTCTCTCCCCCCTCCGCAGGTTCCAGATTTAGTTTGTCCAGTATGGAGAAGTGCCATAGGCGGTTTTGGTAGCCTGAGACTTTTGCTGCATGGTGCTGGGTTGATTGCGCTGGCCAGATCCCCCCTAGGAACGGGAAGAGGACAGAGACACAACCATCAGGGCACAGGTGCCATGGAGGCTGCACTGACACCATCAAGGCCACCCAGGCTCCGTGGGGCCATTTCTGCTCCTCCTCAACAGCTCCAGGTCTCACAGCCCAAGACAAACAGTCACCAGAGGACAAGGGGGAACATCCATTGTGCCCCTGTTATCTGGGACAAGTCAGTCCTGGAAAAGGAGGCAGTCACCCCCCCCACTGCAAGGAAGGTGCCAAGAGCCACCAAGAGGGGCTGCCCACAGCCAGGAAGGGCCAGAAGAGCCTGTGGAGCCCCTGGACACATGGATTTTGCCACCCCCTTCACTGCAGTGGGTGACAGCCACCTTCCACAGGACTATGGAGATGATGGAGGCCTGGATGATAAAAAAAAAAAAAAAAAAACTGCCCTCCATCAGCAGATGGTTTTCTCTGTAATGTTGCCAGAGGCCTGGGATCACAAGGGAAGAGAACAGCACGCCTGGGGACTGGCAAAGAGCTTTCTCAAGGTGAATGAAGACAATGCACCAAAGATGTCAAATGTTCAGCACAGAAGTCATTCCTATTTCTGGACACTGTTTTTCAGGGAACACTTATAGAGAGGAAGGCAAATGCAATGGGCAGCAAAACCAAATCAGAAATAGGAGCTGACACACAATTTGCAAGGGGACACTTGCTTTTTTCCCCAGACTTACAGGGCAAGTATTTGAATCCCTGTTCTCCATGTCCTGGCCAGGGAAAGGCAGTGGCTGCCTCAGCTTCATCCCCCACTGCCCATGTCTGTCTGTGTCCCACGTCAGAAGAGCCTCCTTAGAGCAGGGCTCATCCTCCCACAAGCCCCCGGCCCACAAGCAGCCTACAGTCACTAGCAAAGCACTTTCCCAAGGAGCAAAGCCCAGAGCAGCAGCCTTGGGGGTGGGCAGGCGCAATGTGCACTCAGGCACTGCGTAAGGGTGGAGGGGGCTGACTCACCTGCCCATCCTGCTGAAGATGATGATGCAGCATCTGGGAATGAGGCTGCTGATGCGCAGGCAGGATATGGAGAAAAGGGGCTGGAGCGTAACCTGGGGCAGCACCAGGGTTCAGGGGCCCAGTGGATCCGAGGGCAGAGGGCAGGCTGAAGGGGGGCGGTGTGCCAGCATGGAATCCCTGCTTGTCAAATGTCTGCACAGGAGGCAACAGATTGCTCATGAAAGACTTGTGTGAGCAGCCCCACAGTGACCAAACAAGAATAAGAGTGGACTGAACACAGATAACTTGAACCTTTCGCCAACCCTGTGAGCAAGCCAAGGCAGATCGAATACCTGCAAGCACTTCAGCAGATCAGTTTCAGATCCTGTTCCCACCCTTATTACTGCTCTAATGCCTGCAACTTTTCTAATTATTTCCATGGCTATTGAGTTCCCCCCCCCCCTTTTTTTTTTTTTTTTTTTTGAGCCTGACCTCTTTTTACTTGGTGGGACATGGACAATATAGTCTCCTGAAATCAGTCCTTCACTCATCACAGGGAGCTCAGGCTGGAATTACTCCACCTGATCACAGCTGCCCAACAAGGACAAAGAAGAAATTCTAGTAAGAACTTTGTTCCCTGTGACCAAAGCTTCACACTGGTGCCAAGCAGCATGTGTGAGAGGCGGCAGCATCCTACCCACAGGCATGGATCACAGCCAAGATATTGCATGGGGCTCATTTCCCACTACAAAGAGTCAGTCCTCTAAAGCAGGAGGAAACAGCAGGTAGATGCAACCCCACTGCTCATCAAGGGTTCTCTGCATTGCCTGGGAAACCCCAGCACAGCTACCAGACAGCCACACGGCCGCGGGGGGGGGGGGGGGGGGGGGGGGGGGGGGGGGGGGCAGGCTGCCTGTGGTGTCCATCACAAAGACCCACAGGCAGCAGGGGTGGGCCCTGCTTCTTGGTCTCTCTGCAGAGAAGCAAATGGCCTCTTAACTTGGTCCCTCTGGGACTAAAAATGCTTTTCCCATTTGATTTGCACCCAGGATACAGCACATATGGGGCAACAGCACAGAAAGCTCTGTTTGCACCAGCAGCTTCCATCAGGAGTTGATGTGGAAAGAGTGGTGGGATGGAAGATGAGACTTCTCCCTAAAAGGAAACTGAACAAGTGTAAAAGAAAAAAAACACACACACATACAAAAAAAAAAAAAAAAAAAAAAAACCACACACACAAACAACCAACACACACACACCCCAAATCTGCTGCCTACAGGATGAACAGGCCTGGGAATTGCTCCTGTCTGCCATAGGGGAAGTCTTACTGAATTGTCAGTAAGCAGGGAACAATCAGCTTGGCCTCAGGCCATGGGGAGGAGGGTTCAGCATTCCTCACCTGAGTCTTGTTATAGACTGAGCCACTGATATCAGGCACACCTGTGTTACTTGAGGTCACAGAAACACCTGGAAAACAAAAAGCCACTGACCATGAGAAAGCCAAATGCCACCCAACTCGAACCCTGTGCTTGCTTTGCTGTGGGCACCTCCAGCGGCATCAGTGGATGCACCTTCATCCTTGGTTTCTGCACCTCATGCTCTACTGGGCCAGCTTTTCTGTGCTCCTAGACACCTGCAGCACCCCACACAGGAACACAGAAAAGGGCTCAGTTCCTCACTCCCAATCCAATGCAAAGCAGGGAACCAGCCCAATAGACTAAGTCATCTATGTCCACTACACACAGATTAGAGCTTAGATTCAAATGCACTTTACTGGGCAGCAGCTGGCTGCACAGAACACTCATTTAGCTCAACAAAAGCCATCTTTTCCCTACGATTAGAAACACATTTGGCTCTACTAACTACAGCATTCAAGACCTTTCCAGTAGCTGAATTTCATTGCTCAATGCACATCTGCCACACATCTGTGCTCTTGTACTTTTGCATCATGCAGAAGGGTGAGGTCTGCAATGCTCCTCTACCCATAGAGAATTAAATTATACCACAGATTGAGGCTGGCTTCCACCTGGATCAGCTAATACTGCAATAAGCTCAGAAACACTTACCAGCAAGGTGACTCTCAAGCTGGTCACTCACTCCCAATTTTATAAAGACCAGCTTTAATCATGTCACTTAGAAGAAAAGCGGTGGTTCCTCAGAGGACTGAATTTGGTGTCTGCACTGCTCTAAGACTGTACCTTTCCTAGAAGGCTGCTCCTCTTTGCAGGCCATGGTTTGAGCAACTCTGTTGAAGACGTAGGTATTGTTCGGTACAGTTGGTGCTTCAAACGCACAGCAATACTTGGTCTTTGCTTAAGCCCAGGGATGAACTAATTAGTGCTAAGCAGTTTATGTTTCTCAGGTCTAACCAGCATATGCAAAATAAAGCTTTCATAAGTTGTATAAATTCTTTAGTCTTTACAGTTACTAAGAAAACATTTCCAGGCACAAAACAATGCAATGAGTTATGGAGTGAACAGGCAGCAGCTGAAACAACAGCTTAGAAATGTGTGAACTGCCCTGCTCATTCCTAACACAGAGCTAACTCAGGTGCCTAATAACAATCTCAAAATCTAGTCTCATTTGGCAGAGGACCATTTCAGCAGCAGTATCTGACTGCTCAGGGTTCAGTGACAGGGCACTGCTGCAGGACCAGTGCTATTCACCAAATCCAAATTTTGGCAGAGGAAACAGTTGACTATTTCTCCCATGTGTAATTGTGAACAAAGCTGCATGTCAGCCACACAAATCCTTATGCAAAGTTCAGCCATTCAGTTTAGAAGAAACATTTGGGACATTAAAAAAAGCATTTTGTACACGGGAGATGGAGAAACAGCATGGATTTTGACCCTGTTTACAGCTGGCTGCTGTGCTGACTGCACAGCACTGGCAATGCTGGGAGTTTGCCCTGCTCACTTCCACTCAGAATGTCCTTGAGTCTCATGGGTTACCTTTCCCAGGTCCAGTGCCAGCAGATTTGTTTTGTGCTTGAGATGACACACTGTAGCCTCCCTTGCTGTAATCTCCAGCTGCTGTTCCCTGCGTTAAGTCATCATAGCCTGCCAGTGTGTACAAGACAACGTGTTACAGAGTGCAAGCAGCTCTGCGGACGCGCCGCTGGAGAGCACAGGAGAGAAGTGTACCTGCTCCGTAGCCATGCTGCCCATAGCCACTCGCCTGCTGGAAGGGCGTCGAAGCTGTGTTCAGATTGACTCCGTGCTGCTTAGCAGATGCTGGAGGTACCTAGACAGAGAATAAAAAGCATTCTGACTGGGAAATGGCATAGAAAAAGCAAGCTCCCTCTGCCATCTAGTGGGGAAGGCACCTCACATGGGAAATGTGAAAACTGGAGCAGCTCTGGGATGTACCATGCAGCACAGAGGTGGTGGCGCTCGCCCTGCGAGCCACAGCTTCCCACAGCAGCTCTGGGCAAGCCCCAAATTCCTGCGGCCCACAGCAAGAGTGCAACAAACGCCCCTGGCTTTGGTGTCAGCCACGTCTCAGAAGAGGCCGTGCATTTATTTTACGCGTGTATAAAACCCAAGCAACAAGTTCTTACCCACAAAGCAGAAAAGGATCAGCCACAGCACTCACCATTCAGAATTAAACAAAACACCAGCCTGGAAAGTCCTGCCTGAAGCAGTTTCACAAAACAAAATCCTACAAGGCCCTAAAATAGAGGCATCAACCCTTTGCCTTGAGCATCTGACTCAGCTTTGCATATCCCTTAAACCACATAGCAGCTTTTGGAGGGTCAAAGGAACACAATGACTCAGTAGCCTGTGTAGGAGTCTATGAATTCTAGCCTTTTATATTTCCTCTTTTCTTGGGGAAGGGACTGTGATTATTTTTCTCAGGCTTGCACAACAGTTTCAGTGGAAACCCCTTAAAAAACAGGGAAGATTTAGGTGGTCAGGACTGGATGGAGCAAAACCAGAGAAACAAAGAAAGGATTATGGTTTTGGCTGTCATACTTACAAACATGGTTGGCCCATACTGGAATGCACTGGGTACTCCTGGCACACCAGCATAATAAGGTAACCCAGTATAGCTGTACCCTGGGGGCAGGGTAGGGTTGAGGAAAGGCTGCTGAGTCGTATGGTGAGTCTGTGTCTGGTTTTGCTGCGGCTGGGCTAGCGTGGTGGCAGGAGCAGGGGAGGCAGAATCCCCACGACCAAATTTTGTTACATCACCTGCAAAAGAAATAACTCATCAGAAAAGCTATAAGAGCCACTCCCAAAAGGATCCTCTGAATACATATAAACAATGACAAAACAGACTGTGTCCTGTACTTGAAAGACTACAGATTTTCACAGGAAGAGCTCTCCTGATCCCTCTACTCCTGACGGTCACAGTGGACATTGCTTGTCTTGGCAGAGAACTCTGCCACAGTTAATCCATCGATAAAGTGGAGGTATCAATACTTACCTCTCTGTGACAGACTGAAAAGATTCATCACTGTTAGACTGAAAGCACAAGTATGGTAATAACCAAAGAGCAAATGGTTGCTGGGTTAAAGCATGGCTTTCCTAAAGGTTAACCTGATTAGTTAAGCTTCATGGGCTGGGAGCAAGTTAGGTTTTACAGGCACCGACGGGCATATTTTGTCAATATCTGTTTATTTGTCAAGCATGAGTAATTAGATGTCCGATTCCTCACACCACCAAAGGTCTGGAGGCCAGGAAAGCAAGGCTTGCATCGTGGGCCACCTTATTGAAGAAGTAGGAAGGGAAATTTGGTTATTAACCCCAAAGCAGCCTCCTGAGAGAGGTGAGTAACCAAACAGAAAACTCCAACACACTTGCTTTTTTTGGCAGCCTAACAAAGTAGCATATTCACTCCTTTTTAGGGAGGTGGCACGCATCACATCTGTCTTATTCCTACCCAGTACTCCTTTTGTTAGCTGCCAACAAGTATGACAAATTTCAATAGCTGCAGTATGAGAACTGTAACATCTATGGCTGCAATCAAATATCAGCAAGAAAAAACACAATCTGAAAAACCTGGAGGGAATTAATGCATTCTGTGCAGGTGGATAATTGAAAGACATGGTTTAAGATGAGGACAGGGTTCTTAGATCGCACATGCTTTTGGAAATTAAAGTCCCTCAGGCTCAGGAAAGGAGTGGGGAGAGCCTGCTAGACTCAGCTCCTGGAAGAAAGATAGAAGTGCAAAAGTAGCAACAACAAAGTAAGGGGAGCAAATGATAAAGGTCTAAAAGGGTCTATTCTAGGGGCAAAAAAAGGAAAGAATGCTAGAAAGCTAACTAAATTTCTAAAAAAGAAAAAGCAAGCTATGAAATGATCTGTATGTGCTTAGGAAAGGCACTAGACAACAGTGTCATTTATATTTTAAATATTTTTGCACTTGTTATCAAAGAAAATCAAATTGTTCAATTTTATCCCAGGAGGAGTCACATAGAAATTACCGTCCAAAACTATAGAGAAAAATCAATGTGGGTTAAACTGCTTGCATAAGGGACAAACGATTACTCTTTCAGTACTGGCATGATGATCTACATTTAAGTTACCATCCTTGTTTCAAAATAACACTCACCTGAGTACGGGTTGTTGGCAAGGCTTCCATCTCTGCCTGTTAAGGTTGCAGGAGCAGGGAATGTAATGCCATAGTAATCCTGAGAGCGCGAGCGAGAGAGCGAGTAAGAACATCATTTAATAACAGTCCAAAGCATAACAGAGTCAAATAGTTCTTATGACAGTTAGATTAAAAAAAAAAAAAAAAAAAAGAGTATTGTGCAGACGCTGACCTTCAAGCTTAGGGCAGAGCTGGATCCCCTCTAAAACAAAATGAAAACAAGACGAAGAACTACTTTAGGGACACTTTTAACATTAACTACAAATTTGCCTGTGGCTGTCTGTGCAGACAGCCATGTTCATGTCACTTGTATGTCCCCAAGGGACACACACGGCCCCACTTCCAACTGAACCTGCAATGCAGAGAGCGGCAGCCGCATTTGTCAGATTGGAATAGGGAGACCTCAGGACTGTGAGGGCTTTGGGGTGGGCTCGGCAGAAGGGAACCCCGCCCCAGCAGCAGCCCTTATAGTCACCCTTCTTATCAACTTCATCTTATCAACTCCAGGATAAATCACTTTCCAGAAAACAATCAAATTCTCTATCAAAAATCTTGTCAGAATAGTCACACTCTCTTCCCCTTTGAAAGGGCAGAGTCACAAAAGCAGATTTGGAGAAGAAATCTGAACAAGACTTGGTGGATATGAACCTTAAGTGACACATCAGTTTGTTTTCCCTATAGAAAGCAGAAAAAGCTTAAACAAATCAGAGTGAGAATGGCAGTCTAAGAAATCCAGCTATTTTCCCTAGCTCAAAAGTGGGAGAAACACAATATCTGCTTCACCAGTAGCCCATATCCCTAACCCTCAAACACACAGTCCCCTCATGAGAAAATTTGAGTTACTTTCAAGCTTTAGGTCTGCTCGCAAGAAAGCATCAGGAAAAAAAAAATAGCTCTTTAAAGAATTTTTTGCTCTTTAAAATGTGCTCTATAGACATCTCTTGGCCTGACATACACCTACCTAACACAAGTAGAATCAATACACTCCAGAAATAGAGCTTATTTAGAAAAGAAACACTGAAAAGTCAGGGGAAAACCGCATTCGTGCGGTGTCAAAGCTCTGCTCCCTTTCTAGGGCAGTGAATCACTTTCACTTTCTAGATGTAAAGGATACCCAAACACCAACAAACTATTTTACCACTCAAGAAAGTCCCACTAGATCATTCCATTCAGCCTAACGTGGCTGAGCTTCTAAAAGAACACCACAAACTATGGAAAATAAAATAGAAGAAGGACAGAAAATAATAAAAATATTTCAGAAAAACTCCTTATCAAACTTTCTTCAGTCACACACAAATAAACAAACAAACCTGGGAAACCACCCCCCCACACCAATTTGCAGGATATTCTGAAAAATAAAAGCCTGTGCTATATTAGCAAAGCTAAAGATGACAAAAAAGCAACTGGAAACCACAACAGAAGTCAATAAAAATAAATAAAAGCTGTAAAGCATCTATTAATGTACAGCTTTGAGGAAAAAGAGAAAAAATAAGTAAATACAAGGAAAATGGAAAGTAGGCAAAATCAGAAAAGTAGATTTTGATACAGAAGGAATCCTGAGAGCAAAAAGAGGAAAGATTGCTTACAACAACGAGGAAATGAAAATACTCGAACACATCCCAACCAGAGCCGTCCAGACAGTCTCTGGCCCAGGCACTTCCACACGCCCCACAGAAAGACAAGGGCACAATAGCTGGGTTTCCCCAAGAGGGTCTTCTCCCAGCAGCCAAACCAAAGCCCTGAGAAAGGAGAGGGCTCTCCCACCTTGGTATCATGGACACTGCATGGAAACACTGCAAGCGCCACAAAAAAGTTATAAGGAAAAAATCACAATCAGAAAGGAAAACTGAAAACGGAAACAGGGAAATTCTCTACATCAAGATGATGATGAAAGAAAAGATGCGGCACCAAATAAAGCCGCACACACACGCTCAAGCACAGCGCTCGCTGGCCTCCTGCACAGCACCACCGCACAACTCAACGCACCACCATGCCTGTGCCCGCAACACCACAGCCCTGCCTGTGGCACCGCACTCCTGCGCTCCTGCTTTTCCTGCCTGCTCTCGCCGCTGCCCTCGCCTGCACCAACATCCGCATCCAACAGAGCACCTTCAATGGGGACAGCCTCCAACTCCTACGCACCATGGCTCCCAAACGCACCATGCTCTGCCACCAACACAACGCACCTTTCTCCTTCCTCAACACCCTGCTGGGGGCCAACAACCCACAACAAGCCACCACCACCATCCTACACATCCTCCAGCACCTCTTGAAGATTCTTGGCAACAGAAGCATGCCTGCCCACTGGGACCGCCAAGCACACCAGCAGCTTCTCAACAAACTTCACCATCAAATCCACCAGCTCCAGAAGTGCCTCACAGCCAACACCATGCTTTCCAAAAGCAAAGGGCCCTGCAACTCCTGCCTCACCATCAACGTGTACTTCCGCCGCATCCGCGACTTCCTCCGCACGCACAGCCACAGCTCCTGTGCCTGGGACATCGTCCGCCTCCAAGTTCACACCTGCTTCCAACACATCCACAACCTCACCAGCACCATGACGGATTAGCCACACACCCTCCACACCCACACACCCCTTACCCAACACACACCCCTCCACAACACACCCTCAACTCCTGCCTCACCTGCCCACACAACACCCACACCAACCCACCTCCACCACCACCACTGCACACAGCCACGCAGCACCAGGACCACGCTGATGCACCCCATGCAACAACCTTGCTCCACACACCCCCACGCCCCCCAACAAGGAGGCACCCACCCACGGCAAACACACAACCAGGGCCAACACCACACCCCCACTCCTTCACACATCCACTCCACCAGCACATCCCAGCCTCTGCACTGTCTGCTCCCCTCAAAGGAAACCGCTCACAACACCAGCTTGCCCCGACCCTCACACCCCCACCCTCAACATCTATTTATTTAACTTATCCTATTTATTCTCATTATTGTATCCATCTATTCTTCTATTTATTCAAGCAAATAAAAAACTTGTTCCAAATAATTTGCATCTCATGGGCTTCACAGAACCATAGCAGCCTCATTCCAGTGGGAAGCCAGCGCCAGAGCTCACTTAGGTCAGCTCACCCCTGCGAGCAGGTTGCAGCACCTTGAGGTGCTCACCTATGGGTCCAGGTCACTCGGTTGCACCTCCTGCAGGGCACAGCACCTTAAACCATCCCACACTGAAGATACTTCACCTGCCCTTGTTAAAGTTCAGGAGATCCCTACCTCACCCTTGTAAGATGCGCATGTTGTCATTTGTATGGACGTATCTCATCATCTGCACTGTGGACTATCCTTACTAACAGAATCAGCAGATTACAATAACTGACTGAGACTCTCGCACCCCAATGAGCACTTACGTGTTTTTATATTTTTTTTTGTTTTATTTATATTTTCAGTCACCAACAAATATCTCTTGTTTATAAATTGGGGTGACCATCATAAAGTGACCTTATTAAAAGGCAGAGCCTACCACAACAGTCACAGGTAACTTTTTCACGCACACCATGTTTTCACTTGATAAAACCTTTCCCACCCTGTCAATGTCACACAGGCCACTACAAACAGCTCCATTGTGCCACCACCAGTGCCTCCCTCCTAAGAAACTGTAGACTCACTGACAGTCTCTCACAGACACTGCAGCACAGTTAAGTCTACTCTTCTTATCAACTCAAGCCAGGAGAAACTCCAGATTTTGACAAAGTCATCATTATATCCTCTTCCTGATCCAAGAAAGCTTGCCTGAGCCTTAATAAAATTTCTTTGTATGTGTGTTGTCCCATCAATTGGCCCCTCCTCTTCATTGCTGCTGTATTTCTAAAGTTGTTTCCCATCTCAATAGGATATAAAACCAACAGCATCAAGGTCCCCATCTCATCTCCTTAACTATCCCTTTTTAATGCAAATAACAGGTAAAAATCTACAAACACCTCCTTGGCACCAACCTAAGAACTCCCCACAAGAGTGGGGAGCCAGGCATGAGATCACAAACATGCTGCTTGGTACTAACACCTCCAACCAGATGCCAAGATGCCCTAAGCCAGAGGTCCCCCTGCCTTCTAAGTTTTTCCCCAAGAAAGGCAGCAGCATTTACCCATCCACCCTGCCTGCAGCCTGGAAAAGCCCACAGCTCTCCCATCTCCAACCCTGCTGCTCACAGATACCGTGCACACTATCTTTGCTCGCATGCTTCACCTCCTTCATCTACACTCCCTAAGGAGGCAACACTTTCCCATGGGCCAAGTACAGCTTATCCCCTTGTCTTTAACAAAATCTTCTTGACATGTTTGATATGCCCCTAAGTAAATTTATCATCACTTCTCTGGCGGGAAAAAACATCTAATGTAGAACTAAGAGGCAACTCTAAACATTTTTTCCAATAATAACCCCTTATAATTTTTATCATTTACAGTTTTTCTTTTGCTTAATCTTAACCTCAGTACATTTTTTTTTTAAATACTGTTTGCTTGTTTTCCCTGTTTCCCTCTCTTAAAATCATCAAGGGAAACATTCTGTCCATAAGTTTAAGTCTTAGATACCTGTGGGACATGAGGGAAGATTCCACTTTAATACCAATACCCTCATTTCCCTAATTCATCATAGAATCTCTTCTTTGCTATTAATAACTTTATTGCAATTTAAGTGACTCTTTCCCATAATTTTTTTTCAACCGTCCATTACTCTTCCGGAACGGATATCAAATTGCCATGTCTTGATTTAGCCAGGTCTTTTATTTCAACAGAGAATTATCTCCTCTCTGGAACTTTTTCAGGTTTCGAAACTTTGACTAGGAAAAAAAAAATACATCTCCAAGAAGCTTTCAGTAATGTTCCTTATCATTTATTTACAAGTCACTGCAAGCCAGCAATATGGAACCCTAATTTAAGACCATCTACAAATATATGAATAACCTCCCAGTAACAACATAGCCAGCTTCTCATTTTTATCTTGTAATACAATCATAAAACTTCTTTTGAAATCAAACCTTACTATCTCTTTCACAGTTTTGTTTTTTTTTTCAGTATATGGAACATTACTGCTTTATTTAATTAGCCAATGCTGCTATTTTGAGTTTGTTTTATTTCTTCTGAATACAAATTTTTGCCCTGTAATTTTCTTCTGCTATTTTCTCTATTCTCAGTTTCTGAACTATACCCACTTTTAAGACATGACTTTTGTACATCAATGCGCGAAGCATGGGGAATAAGCAGGATGAACTGGAGATCTGTGTGCGGTCCCAGCGTCATGATCTCATCGGAATCACAGAAATATGGAGGGATAGCTCGCACGACTGGAGCGCTGCCATGGAAGGCTATGTGCTCTTTAGGAAGGACAGGCTGGGAAGGCGAGATGGTGGAGTTGCTCTTTATGTGAGAGAGCAACTGGAATGCATGGAGCTCAACCTGGGAGTGGAGGATGAGGGAGTTGAGAGCTTGTGGGTAAGGATTAGAGGGCAGGCTAATGTGGGAGACACTGTGGTGGGTGTCTGCTACAGGCCACCTGACCAAGACGAGGAGGTTGATGAGGCCTTCTATAGGCAGCTGGATATTGCCTCACAGTCACAGGCCCTGGTTCTCATGGGGGACTTCAACTACCCTGACATCAACTGGAAGGACAACACAGCCAGGCACAAACAGTCCTGGAGGTTCCTGCAGAGCGTCGACGATAACTTTTTGATGCAGGTTGTGGAGGAGCCAACGAGGAGAGGTGGGCTGCTGGACCTCGTGCTAACAAATAGAGAGGGACTTGTAGGAGATGTGAAGGTGGGGGGTAGCCTCGGCTGCAGTGACCATGAGTTGGTGGAGTTCAGGATCCAACGAGGAGGAGGCAGGGCTGTAAGTAGCCTTGCGACGATGGACTTCAGGAGGGCCAACTTTGGCCTCTTCAGAGTCCTCCTCGGTAGAATCCCATGGGCTAGAGCCCTAGAAGGAAGGGGGGCCCAAGAGAGCTGGTTAGTTTTCAAGCGGCACTTCCTCCACGCCCAGCAACAGTGCATTCCTGTGTGTAAGAAGTCAGGCAGAGGGGGCAGGAGACCTGTGTGGATGAGCAAGGAGCTTGTGGCAATGCTCAAGCAGAAGGCAGCGGTATACAGAATGTGGAAAAAAGGACAGGGCCCCTGGGAGAAATACAGGAACATAGTCAGGGAATGCAGAGATGCAACAAGAAAAGCTAAGGCACGGTTGGAACGCAATCTGGTAAGGGACATTAAAAATAACAAGAAAAATTTCTTTAAATACATTAACAGCAAAAAGAAAATCAGGGAAAACGTGGGTCCGCTGGCGGACAGGACGGGCACCCTGGTTACAAATAACACAGAAAAAGCAGAGTTGCTGAATGCCTTCTTTGCTTCGGTGTTTACCAAGGGCAGCCCATTAGAGCCCCAGGCCCTAGGGACAAGAGAAGAAGCTGGTGGAGAGGAAGACTTGCCCTGGGTAGAGGAAGATTGGGTCAGAGAGCACCTAAAGAAACTCGATACCCACAAATCCATGGGCCCTGATGGGATGCACCCCAGAGTGCTGCGGGAGCTGGCAGAGGTCATATCTAAGCCGATCTCCATCACCCTTGAAAGATCCTGGAGAACGGGGGAGGTGTCGAAAGACTGGAAGAAGGCCAATGTCACGCCAGTCTTCAAAAAAGGCAAGAAGGAGGACCCAGGCAACTACAGGCCAGTGAGCCTCACCTCCGTCCCCGGAAAAGTGATGGAACAGCTCATACTGGCCGTTGTCTCCAGGCACATGGAGGACAAGAAGGTGCTCAAGAGTAGTCAGCATGGATTCACCAAGGGGAAATCATGCTTGACTAACCTGATAGCCTTCTATGATGAAATGACCGGCTGGATAGATGAGGGGAGAGCGGTGGATGTCGTCTATCTCGACTTCACCAAGGCTTTTGACATCGTCCCTCACAACATCCTCCTGGGCAAGCTCCAGCAGTGTGGGATAGATGAGTGCACAGTGAGGTGGATTAGGAACTGGCTGGATGGCAGAGCTCAGAGGGTGGTGATCAGCGGTGCAGAGTCTAGCTGGAGGCCTGTAGCTAGAGGGGTCCCCCAGGGGTCAGTCCTCGGTCCAGCCCTGTTCAATTTATTCATCAATGACCTGGATGAAGGCACAGAGTGCTCCCTCAGCAAGTTTGCTGATGATACCAAACTGGGAAGAGTAGCCGATACCCCAGAGGGCTGCGCTGCCATCCAGAGGGACCTGGACAGACTGGACAACTGGGCGGTGAAAAACCTCATGAAGTTAAACAAGGCCAAGTGCAAGGTCCTGCACCTGGGGAGGAATAACCCCAGACACCAGGACAGGCTGGGGACCGTCCTTCTGGAGAGCAGCTCTGCGGAGAAAGACCTGGGTGTCATGGTGGACAACAAGTTGACCATGAGGCAGCAGTGTGCCCTCGTGGCCAAGAAGGCCAATGGAATCCTGGAGTGCGTTAAGAGCAGCATCTCCAGCGGGTCGAGGGAGGTGATCCTGCCCCTCTACTCAGCCCTGGTGAGGCCACATCTGGAGTACTGTGTCCAGTTCTGGGCCCCACAGTACAAGAGGGATGTGGAGCTGCTGGAGAGAGTCCAGCGCAGGGCCACAAGGATGATCAGGGGCCTGGAACATCTGCCCTATGAGGAGAGGCTGAGGGAGCTGGGCCTGTTCAGCCTGGAGAAGAGAAGGCTGAGAGGGAATCTAATCAGTGTCTATAAGTACCTCAAGGGAGGGAGTGCAGAGGATGGTGCTGGTCTCTTTTCAGTGGTGGCCACTGATAGGACTAGGGAAAACAGCCACAAACTGAAACACCAAAAGTTTCACAGGAACTTAAGGAAAAGTTTTTTTTTTTTTAAACAGTGAGAGTGACAGAGCACTGGAACAGGCTTGCCCAGAGAGGTTGTGGTGTCTCCTTCTCTGGAGATCTTCAAAATCCGCTTGGACGCAGTCCTGTGCCACGTGCTCTAGGTGACCCTGTGTGTGCAGGGGGGTTGGACTAGATGATCTCTAGAGGTCCCTTCCAACCCTAAGCATTCTATGATTCTATGACTTTTTCTTTTTAAATATGAATTAAATAAATATTTTCATTTTGTGCTAAAAACTCTATTTTAGTTTACATTAATTCATTATCAGATATTAGTCACCTTTCAGCAGCAGCGCCACCCCTTACTGACTGCCAATTTGCATACTATGCTTTGCTGTTCAACCCTACTCCTTCCTAAGAGCAGCAGCTCCTAAGAAGAAAGCTAAGAGCACTCGGATTGCAAAGATGTTTGAAAAGATATTTCTGAGGCAATCCAGAAAAAAAATCTCCACTGAACAGCAGAAAGTACACTTTTCTGCTAAAAGAATTTGCAGGATGGAGAAATGTACAGGGCAATAAATCATTCATCTTGAGTTTACACCACCTGGAGAACCTTTGTTGGCAAAAATATGACCAAACAGAATATGCAGTCACCATCAAATTTGTATTGCACAGAGGGCCAGCTCTGAAGATTTCTCTGTTTAAAGTGAAAAATCTAAGCCATTTACTTACCATTGGTAGCCTGGACTGAAGCATCTGGAGATCATCATAACCATAAATCTGCTTAAAGAGGTAAAAATACAACATCATTATAACACTTGAACAGTAACTATTCCAGGGCTTTCAACTAAGCTTGATCTAGACACAGCCCCTTTTGGAGGTGCAATACTATATTGTGCTATCAAGGTGCAGTGCAGTATTTTAACGGTAGTATAGCTTAAAATAGCTTTCCAACTAATGTTGTTTTTCATGACAGCAGACCTCTGAACAGCATTTAACTCTCCAGTCCTCAACACTGTTTTCACAGTTATGCCATTTACTAACTAGTGGAAAGTCTACAGGGCATTCAAATCCAGCACTAAATGCAACAGCACTCTTATGCAATCACTGCTTCCAACAATATGATCGTTTAGGATTTAGTGAGAAGGCCACAGAGAAGCCCATAGCTATCCCTCACATTCAGTATAATCTATGAAGAAAAACATTAGAATAAAGCTTCTGATTCAGAAAACAGGTAAAATAAAAATATATTGAACCTGATCAGATATCAAGAAGTTATGTGTTTCAAAATACACAGACAGGATTTCACAGCACATTTCAAGCACAACTGCAATCATCTATTCCAGTTTAAAAAAAAAAAAAAAAAAAAAAACACACCCACAAACACACACCCACACACACAATCAACCAACACCAACTAAAATGGTCAAAAATCCGATTACATTGAAAACCATATCAAAACACACATTCAATTTCAACAGCCAAATCAAGTCTGTTTTAAAATTTGCTATCAACAGTAAATTCCCACTGACCAATTTCACACACTCTTCAACAGCTGGAACAAGGATTCCAGATGCAAAATGTGCTAACACAAATGCCTTGGCATAGACAGCAGCAGGTCTGGAGGATCTTCTTGTAGCAAGGGTTAAGTGATTAAGGACAGGTACTATTAAACTGCTTACTGGGTAGGCAGGCAGAAGTCCTCCAGGTCCCACAATATACTGGTTATGCAACAAGGGTGGTACACCTTGGGGCAGGTTTGGGGGAGCTTTGCCTGTAGAACCAAAACACAGAAACTTTAAAAAGCAAAGGGGGAAGGGGGAGAAAGGTCCTTTCCTTGGTCCTCTCCTCAAGGTAAACTTTAGGTATTGATGTCAATCTAAGACAGCAAATTATCTGCTCTAGCTTTTGCCCCATCCACACATTCCTCCCTTGCCCCCATCAACAAAAAAGCACTAAATGTTGTCAGCATACTTTCTATGGGTGACTTAGTGAGGTCAGGAAAAGCAAAGAGAAGACTGAGGCCGTTTCAATTGCATCCATGAAGCAGTGGTAGGAAGCAGAAGGGTAACAATGTGCTTTCTCTTGCCAGTCATCAGATGCTTCACTTCCAAAATGTGAGAAGGGAAAGAGAGGAAATCCTTAGGTTTATTTTTAATATTTACATCTTTACTTTCCCCGACAGGATTTTCTTGTAGTGGTTTAGGTCGATTAGAGAAACAACAGGGCAATTTCGCATGGCTTCCACTTCAGCGCAAGAAGCCTTTGCCATCTTCCTTCTTCTGTGGATATCCTTTTCAAATTGGGCATTCGCTGTAGCATGACCCAGACATCAAATACTTTTCCCCTTCTGTAAATGTGTCAGTAGGGATGTGATATATGATAATGAGGAAGTTGCAGTGAATTTTAATACTGCCAAATGAATTCAAGTCACAGAGAAGACTGAAATTAAAGCTAAAGTGATCTCATGCCAGGAGCCAATCACAACTTAGAATACAAACTGGACAAATTTACTAGCCCAAAGCTTACTAAGTCAGAGTTGCTCTGATGTCCAATTACAAAGCTCTTCAGAGATGGAGGGCGCTATATAAATACTACATAAGGCCCTAACAAATATTTCAAATACACAAAAGCAGGTAACTTGATAAGCCAGCAAAAAAAGCATGCTGAAAGTGCTAATCAAGATTGGATTTCTTAAGCGTAGTTACTGCTGGCAAGATGCTCAACTGACAGCCCTGCAAACTGAAGTCCTCTATCCACGTGATCTGTTAACATTGCAAACCTGAAGACACTAAGGGAGCTGCCCGCGTAGTAGCAGCTGGTATAGACACACTGGTAACACTCAGGCCAAGGCTGTTTGTAGTATTCATACTGCTGGCCATGCTGACAACCGAAGAGGTGGTGCTAGTGGCTGAGGTTGAAGCAGTTGAAAAAGTTGTTGAGGGCTGGAACGAAGTGGTGTTCTCAACATTAGTGTGCTAGAAAGGAGACAAAAAGAATGAGGATCACACAGCAAATAAATCGCAGTGGAAGATGCTGGGGAAAAAAACTCCACAACTTTAAATAACAGCAGCATATATAAGAGAATGTGCAATATGATATTCATTACCTGAATATAGGACAAGCAGCTAAGTTGCATACTTGCAACTCTTTCTCTTAAGTTTTCAAAGAAAACTGTTACTGAGAGTTAAATTCAAACAGCTATAGCCATCACAGTATCAGAGTAACTCAAAAGTCCCTCCATTGCATTATTCCTTTCCTTTTGAGCACATACTCCTTTAAGCCAGTTCTTGTAATTTTATATTAACTCTCACGTTCTTCCAAAAGATAGTATTTGTTTTAAAATAGGACGCTACTACAGGGGAGGTGTCGGAGGACTGGAAGAAGGCCAATGTCACGCCAGTCTTCAAAAAAGGCAAGAAGGAGGACCCAGGCAACTACAGGCCAGTGAGCCTCACCTCCATCCCCGGAAAAGTGATGGAACAGCTCATACTGGCCGTTGTCTCCAGGTACATGGAGGACAAGAAGGTGCTCAAGAGTAGTCAGCATGGATTCACCAAGGGGAAATCATGCTTGACTAACCTGATAGCCTTCTATGATGAAATGACCGGCTGGATAGACGAGGGGAGAGCGGTGGATGTCGTCTATCTCGACTTCACCAAGGCTTTTGACACCATCCCTCACAACATCCTCCTGGGCAAGCTCCAGCAGTGTGGGATAGATGAGTGCACAGTGAGGTGGATTAGGAACTGGCTGGATGGCAGAGCTCAGAGGGTGGTGATCAGCGGTGCAGAGTCTAGTTGGAGGCCTGTAGCTAGCGGGGTCCCCCAGGGGTCAGTCCTTGGTCCAGTCCTGTTCAATTTATTCATCAATGACCTGGATGAAGGCACAGAGTGCTCCCTCAGCAAGTTTGCTGATGATACCAAACTGGGAGGAGTAGCCGATAACCCAGAGGGCTGCGCTGCCATCCAGAGGGACCTGGACAGACTGGACAACTGGGCGGTGAAAAACCTCATGAAATTCAACAAGGCCAAGTGCAAGGTCCTGCACCTGGGGAGGAATAACCCCAGACACCAGGACAGGCTGGGGACCGACCTTCTGGAGGGCAGCTCTGCAGAGAGGGACCTGGGTGTCATGGTGGACGACAAGTTGACCATGAGGCAGCAGTGTGCCCTCGTGGCCAAGAAGGCCAATGGGATCCTGGGGTGCATTAAGAAGAGCGTCTCCAGCAGATCGAGGGAGGGGATCCTGCCCCTCTACTCAGCCCTGGTGAGGCCACATCTGGAGTATTGTGTCCAGTTCTGGGCTCCACAGGACAAGAGGGATGTGGAGCTGCTGGAGAGAGTCCAGCGCAGGGCCACAAGGATGATCAGGGGCCTGAAACATCTGCCCTATGAGGAGAGGCTGAGGGAGCTGGGCCTGTTCAGCCTGGAGAAGAGAAGGCTGAGAGGGGATCTAATCCGTGTCTATAAGTACCTCAAAGGGAGGCAGTGAGGAGGATGGTGCTGGCCTCTCTTCAGTGGTGGCCACCGACAGAACTAGAGGAAATGGCTGGAAACTGAAGCATCAAAAGTTCCACATGAACTTAAGGATTTAAAAAAAAAAAAAAAAAAAAAAAAAAAAAAAAAAACCAATGAGGGTGACAGAGCACTGGAACAGGCTGCCCAGAGAGGTTGTGGAGTCTCCTTCTCTGGAGATCTTCAAAACCCGCTTGGATGCAGTCCTGTGCCACGTGCTCTAGGTGACCCTGCGTGTGCAGGGGGGTTGGACTAGATGACCTCTAGAGGTCCCTTCCAACCTTAATGATTCTATGATTCTATCAAAATTTCTTCAAGGTATTTGCTAATTGAATTAAAAGATTAAAATGGAAAGCCCTATAACAGGATCAATGTAGTAAACCAAAATACAGAGATCTAACAGAAACATGTGACTTTAAAGCGTCTGGATTGAATCCAGCACAACTCAGTGCTTTAACTGTAAGCTGATCACACTTGCAGAACTTGCAGTATCATCAACACACAGGAGCCAAAACAACTCTGACCACAGTAAAGATCATTTGGATAAGTGAATTCTCAAGATTCACATCTAATAGGGACAGAGCATTACCAACACACACAGATACAAGAAGTCAGGCTCACAGTAACTTATCTGTGTGCTCCAGCTGGATTTGTAGAGGTAACTCATCACAAAACTGCCAAGCTGTGTATGTCATTTAATTTGTGCAACCTCACCTAGAGTACCCTATTCAATACCATTCATTTAATCTCAAATGCATTAAATATACAGATGACAGCAACAGCACATGGTAAATTCTAATATCATCTGTAGTATATCATTACACATATCATGCTAACACCCATACTTTGGCAGTTATCATCTTCAGTGAAGTCTTCTAACATCACCTATTTTAGGAGCAGTTTGAGACACACTTTTACATATTATTTTTAATACATTTGCTACAAATAAAATAAGTTTACTCCCTCTCCCTGCTTGGAATGGAAATTTCTTCTGCAGTTGTGCAACAGGCAAGTGTCTGCAGCAGTTATTCACAACTGAGCACAAATCACAGAGTAAAGAAACTTTTTGCCACTAGATGGCTGGCAGTGTTTCCTCCTCCCCTGAGGGCATTCAGGGAAGGTCTTAACCATCAGATAAAATGACCACATGCCAAACATCCGTTGAAATGCAAACAGGACTTACTGCATGTGATGTGCTTGAAGACAACACTGAGGCAGGGGAGAGGCTACTCTGATGATTGGAAAGGGAGCTAGAAAGAAATTGTAAAGAATTAGTACAATTAATTTATCCTAGACCCAGCTTATCTTAAGCACACATATTAAGTATATGCACATTCTTTCCTTTCACCAATTACTGCCCTATCTACTGCTTAGTGAAAAAAATTAAAGTACATAGTCAACCATTAATTACAACATGAAATGAATAGGCTGCCACAGGAACATGTTAACATGCTAATATCTGACAACATTGCAAAAAACACTGCAACAAGAATCTAAAAGACTACTCTCCTATTTATCAGTTTATTGCATTTTTAGAAAATGAACAGTCTCTTCAGAAATTACATAGCAATGACTCCAGGACATTTAAAACCCCAAACCACATGGCTTCTCATTCTTTCCCTGAGCAACTATTACTGGATGTCACTGAAGACAAGTACTAGGTGAGGCAGTGCTTTGGTTTCACTCACTGTGTTGTTTCTGATTATTTTAATCTGCATAATATTTGTTCAATCAAGTAGCACTATAGGGTATCTGCCCCATAAGCCTGCCAAGAGCCCTAACACACACACACACACGATTTAAAAAAAAAAAAAAAAAAAAAAAAAAAAAAAAAAAACACCATCAAATAAAGATCATCTGTGAAAGCAGGAAAACTGGACTACTACAGAATCTGACAATTTAATCAAGCCCAGTTCATACCATCACAGCCCCCAAAAGTCATTTCCTTATTTAAAACAAGAATCAGAATAACTAGTTCAGTCATATATACAGTGTAAAATGCCAAAACGAAGAATCCACTGCTGAAAGACATCCTCAGATAACTTTGTTTTTTAAAGCAAATCTAGACTTAGCACCACCTTTTCCCCTGTAAACTTGAGGCAGTAACAACAGCACCAACATTGATCTATAATCCAAAGACCATGAAATGTCTCCTTGTATGATGACTGAAACTTATTCTTGAATATTTACACATTAATACGTTCAGCATCAGAGTTTTCACAGTACAACATGAAATAAATAAAAAAAGCAATCATCACCCAATGACTTGAACTGGACTGCAACCATTCATATAGTTCCATGTTCACTTCAAAATAGCTATAGGGGTTCAACAAGCCCTTCCTCATGTCTATCAGGAGCAAGAGAGATCTTCAACACAAGCATTTCATTATTTTCCATGAAAACAGCCATAAGAAAAACACTACACTGTTTATATCAAAGCTTCAGACTAAATGGTATTCCCTAATATAACAGTAGACACTTCTGGCAGCTGGTCAAGGTGAGGAACCAGTCCAAGTCCTGGAAGTTTCACAGACTCATTTCATTTTGAGCCTTTAAAATTGCCCCATCGGCAGGAATCAGTGTGATACTACCTAAGCTAGTAAACAAAGAAATGGTTTAGTCCAATATGTGGTTCTAAAACATTTTCTCACTCAACATATCCCTCTGCTAAGAAGTCTTAATTCATTATCTGACCTATAGTAGATATTCAGGTAAGAGCTGTCAGCAGAACAGTCAGACATGCTTGGAGTTCAGGCATCATCCTTTCATGTCAGTCAGCATCTGTCCCATAGCATCAACTCTCCAACAAAAATTTCTACCAATATACAGAATTTTTCAAAAAAATGAAGATGCAGAGACTTGATGTTTCTTATGTGAATGGGATAATCCTCAATATTTGACACATTTGCAATTCCATTCAACAACAACAAAAAAACTCACACTTGGATAAAAAGGAATCAACCATGCACCCCCAGCTAGGAAACAGAGAAAAACCTGTGATACCTCATTGATTTCTTGTAATACCCAAATACAGCACAAAGGTCAGTGTTAAAAGCTTCACCAACCAGTATACATTTAGGATGTCACATGCCTGAGGACAGAGCACAAACAACAGGCACTGAAAAACAGATAATGGAAATGAGCTGTGTTGAGCTCGCTTCTAAGAGCAACAATCTGCTATTTAGAAACACCCTAAGAAAATGTCTTAGAAAAAGAAAAATCCACGCATTTTCCTTAGGGAAACATTTCAATATTTAAATTTCAAGAAATAAAAACATGAATGAAACTGCAATGCTTAAAATAAGCCAGGAAGTAAACTGTTAAGGAATGATTTCTAATCTACAGTATTGAACAAACAGCAGGCACTGTGGACAAAGTAGGAAGAAAGAGTAGGGGATCAATAAATTAACTGGCATAAAACCAAAGCAGGATCCCTTTGAAACACACAATTGTTTATACACCATGAAAATGTGAGTAAAGCAGCTGCTACATCATTAAGACAAAGCACAGGGTTAGCAATTCACAGTCAGAAAGATCCTAATCTCTAAATACATCTCCTAGCTTAAGTTAATGACTTAGGTGACCCTATTCTCTGACAGTTCCCATGCACGACCACATTTGCATTTGCCCTTTCCCCCAAATTCAGCTCCTTTCCATTTATCCCAGCTCCTACTGTACCTGCTTAACTGGGAAAGTGAGCTGCTGGCCAAATCACTGGACTGAGGCAAGCTGGGCAACGCTGGCGAGTGCTGCGATGCTGAAGGCAGAAGCGAAGCAGTAGTAGACACCACGCTAGGCAGAGAACCAGCGGAAGGAAGGGAGAGAGGGGGCTCCGTCTTAGATGCTGGAACTGATGAAGTAGCTGCAATAAGTTAGAAAAACACATTCAGAGATCAATTCCAGCACACCTACACCCTAAGCTGGATTCAGGAACACAGCAGTACTCTACACCTGATTTACAAAAGCCTGAGGGCTGAGACCAGTAATGGTATCAAACAGTCTGGCTATTAAAGGAAATTCAGATGACAACAGACCTATCTCTCCCCCCCCCCCCCCCCTTTAAGCTTGTCGCCTACAACAGGTTTATGATTTTCAGTGGTACATATGTAGTCAACTACAGTTTTCTTCCTGCAATTCACCTCTCATTAATTTATTACTAACTTTTGCCCATAATTCCATTCACATTTCAAAACTCTCTGCATTTGATTCCAGTCCCCTTACAGAAAGAGATTTATCTGCAGTCTTCAAGGCACTGCACAAATCTACATTTGCCTGTACCGCTGCTTCTTCTCTTCCCCTTACACTGCACTTTTCAAGTCTGAAGTTTGGATCGCTGGAATATGAGGGCACTTACCAGTTTGGAGCACTAAGTCAAAAGTACAGAAAGAAAATGAGCTCCGATAAAAGGTCACATCGAACACCGCATTAAGCACCTTGAACAGCCAAAGAATTGTCAAATATTGACTGACTCTATATGACTTCAATAGTAAGAAATGCTTAACATGGACATTATATTTTGACCTATATATGATAGAATCAATTTACTATAGACAGACCTTTCCCGAGGATGATTGTCTTTTAATAAGATGCAGAAACAGTATCGCCCAGGATAATTCCCCTGCTGTTCCTATACCAATTTTATTTTTGTCCTCTGAAGAGCACGGAATTAGGAACACTTGCTCACCAATAAAACCCAGGAAGTCCTGTCTGGTGCTGCACCAAGCTTTCATACAACACCAGAGATCACAACCCAAGGGCTCAACTATTAACTTGTATGCTTGTGAGGGTAAAAGCAATCAACTTAAAAACACTCAACAAAAGCCAAATACATGCTTGGGAGTTGAGCAACTCTTCACATTGTTTTAGCTTTCTCCCTGAATGCCTCAAGGCAGGTTGCTGGATGGGATGCTATGCAAAAAGAAAACAAGAATTCTTTGCCTTGGCAACAGGCATAAGGGTACAGAAGAGAGAAGGAAATAAAAGTGACAAAAGTGAAGGCTTTGTCATGAGGCACACAATAACTAAATCACCCCATACCTCCTGGCAACAGTTATTTAAAAATAAATGACACTTAAAGCTCTCAATATATTTAGACCAGAGCTGATTTGATTACTTCAAGTCAAAATAGATGTCCCCCTACTTTGGGAAATGAATTATTGTAGTCATGCTTTGTATGACTTAAGTTTCAGAGAATATGAGATCTGGATATTAAAGAACAATAGTAAAGATGAGATGAAAAAATATTATTAACAAAGGAACATAGATAATATTATTAGAAGGCACAAAGAAAAGTTTAAAGGTCAGCACTTTTAAATAGCAATAAAAAAGCAAAGGTTCAAGATGGTTTGGATTTGTGAAATAGATACATGGAAGAAGGTAGGTTCCTGCTTACAGGCCTGAGATACAGAGAAAGAACAGAAGTCAAAAGAGAACTGGCATAGAAAAGGGAAATAAAGGAAGCTCTTAAAGTAACTACAAAAATATTAGGAATTCTTGGAACTTCATTTTCCATAGCAAAAAGGTAAGTCAGTCCTGTAGTGGTTTTCAACACCTCATTATTTTTGTACTTGAAAAACTTTTCAATTTGAAAAGCTATCTTAGCTCTTAAAAGAAATTGTAACATCTAAGTTAAACAGAAATAGGTGCTAAGGGGAGAGAAGAGGGGAAAAAAGCATTTACAGGTTTGAATACTCAATTCCTTTCCACACATAAAGCTAAAAAGAAAAGGGAGAGGGAGAAAAAAAAAAGGCTGCCCAACTTCTGACAATTGAGATGTTTAAGAGGACAGATTTAATATTGGAGTGTGAGAAATTTGTAACATATTAACACTGCTGCCCTGGAAATTTCCATAAAGTAGCACATAAATGCTGGAAGAACAAAAAATGCATTTTAATTATTTTAACTCCAGGAAGAGAGCGATAGGGGCAGTAAAAGTAAAGTAGCACACGAAGAATGGACCAGAACAAAGCAAACACCACCACCTCTATCAGAACCAACACTATCATGTTCTTCCTGTACTGCAAGGCAGGGAGCCACCCAGAAGGGGGAGAGCGGCCATACCCCTCACTGCCCGCAGAGCTGCAACAGGGCAAAAGCAGCACTGTGCGCAGGAGAAATCCTTTAAAAGGATGTGGCTTTGTTCCATTACCATTAAAAGCTAATCACAGCTTTTCCAGGGGGAATTGGAAACATTGGTTAATAATTTGTGTGCGCACGCACATACATAATCAAATTTGGAGCAGAGGAATTCAGATGGAAGGGGGAAAACTGTGGTTAGCTTTTCTAACACTAAGACTGCCCAGGATTGCACATTTGAGCATATATTTAATAAGGCTGATTTTATAGATTAGTATTAGCCAGTTAGCAAGCTGTACATTCTTTGCAATTGCAAAATAAACTCAAATTGGTCAAAGATAAAGAGTGAGAACTGTACAAAACCTTCAAGCGAGTATCACTGTTACTACTTGTGCACATACCAAGTGGTAGGGAAAAAAGTCAGAGAGAGTCCTGCATATAATGGAGCTTTGTAAAAACTTACCATCAAGAGTTGGCTGTGTTCGAACACCGCTGTGCCCGTTCTATAAACAAAGGAGAATGGAATAAGTCACCTTATAGAGGTATATTACATTTTCAGACTGATTCACACATACAACATGCTTCATGCAAAATTCTATATTCACTCTAAACTTAAAGACAATAAAGGGTGGAAATTAACTTGTTACTACCTTTAACAAAACCACATAATAAACTTGTCTCAAGTGCAAGGTGTCCTGAACATACAGAACCCCATACACTGCCCAAACTACACCCATTTGAAAGACTTTCCCATGTACGGTATACAACATAAACTTCAGGTTCACACCGATATGCAAGAAAGAATTGCATCAACATATAGGAAATGGTTGTGCTTTTGATCTAATGCAACTCACAATTTTAACTATCCAAGTTACACAGAGACGCCAAAACGCCATTTTTTTCCATTGAAAGACAAGACTTGAGAAGCACCAGTTGTTTTTTGGATAACGCTGGAGTACAGAAGTGGATAGTCTATGCTTGATCCTCACCAGTACATACGAGCTAGTACAGAAGACAAGTGTGACTGAACCATTACATATCAAAGGCCAGATGTAAAAAATAAAATAAAATCAAGAACCTTAAATTCTCACAAGTTCCTTAGGCATTTAATAAATTCTCTTAAAACACACCTACATTCCTTATACAAACCAAGTAGGTGGTTTTGAATGCCTCCAGAGAAACAGACAGAACCTCTCCAGCCTAGATTAGATCTCCCATATGCTTTTTAAAATAAAACATGAAACTAATTTCTACTGGTGTTTAAATCTAACTAGCAGAAAAGCAATGCTGCAAGAGCAACAAACAGTTTTGAATCCATTTGCTAGGTGCCATATAAACTTAATAAATGATGTTACCTTTGGACAAAAACTGTCAAGATAGGGAAAAATATCATGACTTATATTTATATATAGAGATAGTTCCTTTCTGAAAAGCTAAGCTTTAGGGAAAGAAACTCAACTAGAATTGTCAGTGTTACTAAAAAAAAAAAAAAAAAAAAAAGTCAACAATTTAAGATGACAAAATCTATATGATCAGAGGCTACTGTATACCAAATACAGGACAGCAAGAAAATGGCTATACGGTAAGAAAAGAAAGAACAGAACACAACGGCTTGGGAATCAAAGATGCAACTTGGCTCAGTTAAAAGTATTAAAATAGCAGGGTAATACAAATCTAAGACAAACAACATGATTATTTAAACTCATTTCAAGGTCTTATTTTTGAAATTCACTCACCGTAACTGCAACAGGGGTTGATTCAGACGGAGCCATAGAGCTTTGGTATGCTATCCTGCTATGCGCAAAATTCTGGTCATAGGAAGAAGTTGTTGTTACTGGGCTAGTGCTCTGGGACAAGCAAATCAGACTGGAAGAGGTGATGGCAGAGGCTGTGTAGGTTGACTCCTGTACTGTATTGGATATTGGCAAAGAGGTATTCAAAGGATCACTGGAAAAAGCAAAAGTTAGTGATCATCTTGATAAATGTTATCTCAAATACCCTCATGAAAATATCAGCTCCTATATAACTATATAGAATCATGTAAAATATATTCAAATTTACATTATTTATATTAGAAAGTCTAATAATGTAAAACCTGTTATTTTGCTTTGGGAGAATCAAACATCATAACTCCACTTTTTTAAACAACTACATCCAGAGAAGTCCGGTATATGATGAGATAAACCTAGCCTCTTGCAATAGAATTCTAATACTATGATAACAGTCTAAAAATGAGCTACATAAAGAAGAAAAAATATACAAGGCTTTTACTTTCTAAGTAGTTTAAATAATACATGAACTATAAAACCAAATTCATGTTTACAGTATTTTGGAAAAGTTTTTTTTTTTTTTTTTTTTTTTTTTAACTGAAAGAATTTTTTTAATGAAGAAACAAATAAGTGTTACTAGTATGGTTGTATTTATCATTGTCAGTTTTGGCATTTAAGTTAAAAATTCTGCATACTCTTTTCTCATCCTATTGGAATATTAATTCTGCAATCTGGTGCAAATCTATTGACACAGATATATAATGTACAACATTCATCTCTCCTGGATCTAAAGCAGAAGAATTAGGGCTCTGAACAAATAAACCCTCAAAAAGATTTGAAAAACAGGACAATTAATCATGAGAAAATAATGCTAAAACAGGCAGCTTAAAAGATTATTTACGTGCATGTCATTTCCAGCTTCCAACTCACTCATCCTTGGAGACTTCAATTGCCAGTAGAAACAAGACTCCTCCTTTAAGATGCCACCCACAGAAAACAAAATCTTAGGAATCATCGTATTTCCCCCTTCTATTACTATGTAACTTTGCCTTGACATTTTTGGCACAAACTTGATCCTTGAAGAGGACACATAAGAAAACACAACGGAAATTTGCACGCACTTCACAGATTTTGAGTACAAGCTATTGTCGGTTGCCTGGTTGGTATTCTCATTGCTTGAAGTTGATCCAAACTCTGGGAGTGCAGACTCTGACCCAAACTCCAGAGCTCCAAACTGAACATTTAACACCGTCACATCAGCTGATCCAGGCATCTCCACTGCAGAGGCAGGAATCTTAAAGAAAAGTCACAGTTCCTTCATATACACTAGCTAAAGGTATATAAAAAAAAAAACAAACAACTACTCTCCCCTCCTTTAACTACATGCTTATTCAATTACCACCTCACTATATGCTGCTAACCACCCCAACTCTCCAATTACATCATAGTTGTGGAGCTCAGAGTAAGCCATGCTATTCTGTAATACGAAGGTGTCATCCATGTTTATCCTCCTTCATCCAACTTTCATCTTGTAGACACCACTAGGTCAATCCAAAATCACTCAGAACAGTCATTTTCCACACAGAGTAATCAGTTATGTGCTTGGAAAAGGTAACATCACTGTATTTTTGGACTGCAAACTATCTATCTTAAAATTTCCTCCTACATAGACAAGGAACACACTCCACACTTGCTCTCCTCCTCCTGAGTAACTTACAGCACCTGTTTATAGAGGACTAGCTCCACTGAATTACACACCTTGGATGCTGGAGTTATCCTCCGCTTCTGTAGTTTCATCTGTTTCTGCTGGGTTTGATGGGCAGTCACTGTCTGATTATCCAGAGATATGCTGGGGAGCTGCAACATTTTGCTAACAGCTGTCGAGGTGTCTACTGGCAATGGCTCTCGGAGCTTCACCTTGGAGGAGGACTCCAACCCCAGATGAGGAAGAGGGACTCCCTGCATTTGTTGCTGCTGTCGTTGAGTCAGCTGGCTCAGAACTGGAGATGGTTCGGGCTGAGATTTAAAATCTAGCCAGCATTTGGAAAAAGAAATACCAAAATGAAAGCATTAAATTCTGTTCTTAGAGCGCTTCTCTCTATGTTAAGAATTTGGAGAGTAGGATGCTTAGCACAGTTTACAGCTGTGACATACTTACTTGACACAGTTTACAACTATAGTTGTGTACCGTCTCTTTCAGATATCACCACGAGTTTAAACACCTGATTTCAACACTTTAAAGTTTTGAACTAGCATTATTTAACTTTCTTTAAGAATATGAGAACCTACGCCTATTTTTACAGTCACATAGTATTATCACATAATAGGCCTCAAAAAGCAGTCATGGCTTATTTTGGTCAAACACTGCAATTTTCACTACCATTCACCATGCCTCTGAATAGTGGTTACTTTCAAAGGGCGTGGAAATGCCACTTGGACGTATTATGAATTCAGATTTACTGGAGATTTTCAGCACAAGCAGGAAGTCATCTACCATTCTAGTCCGTTTGAAAGTCAAGAGTTACTAGACATGGGCAGATTTTTTTTTCCAGATTTTCCCTTTCGAAGTTTTCCCAATAGTCAAAGTCAAGCAATGGCTCAGAGCAGTGGCTAATAACCACAGGAGATCCACAGCAGTCACAGTGTAGGAGACTTGTATATTCAGTTGTTAAATTGCATTGGAAAGTAACTTAAAATATACATAACATTTGAATGCAGCAATACTGCTAAAAAGATTAACTGCTACCCAATTGGCTGCTTATCTATTTGGAAATGTGCAGACACATACAAATACAAGACCCATCTTTCTTCACAAAGAGAGCACTGCCACAAGTGACACAGCCTAAAAAATCATGCCTTTTTATCCATTTAACTTAATTTTATTCAATTAAAAATCAATACAGTTATGAAATGACAAAATACATAATCGGCATAATTCTCAGCAGGTGCAGACTTGTACATGACAGAAGAGCGCTAAGATGTGATGCATGTTATGAAGAAAAATGCTTATTGCAAATTCACACAATTCTCTTGGTGGTTAGGAAAGAAAAAATGAAAAGTAGAAAGACAAAATATGGTACCCAGCTAGAAGCAGCACAGAAAAAAGACCAAAATAAGCATCTCATGACTTGTTGAGAAACAAAGTCATATTAAATTTCCATTTAACTTTTAAGTATATTAATTCAAAGACACCATTAAATGAAAGTTCAAAAATTTTTAAAGATGCAACACTTCTATTGATAAGCTTAAATCTCTCAAAACTTATTTTTTGATATATTCATAGCATCATTATCAGCAAATAAGTGGAACTCTACATGGCCCATTCAGTTATATTATTAGGAGCACATTACAAAAAAGCCATATAGCAAGTCCATTCCAAACTTGTGTTTATGATGAAAAAAATTCATAGACTAGGATAGAAACAGAGGAAACTGTCAAAGTACTTACCAAACTGACTAAGGATTGAGGACTGAGAAATGGGGGGCTTGAAATCCCAAGATGACGTGGTAGTTGGGGTAGTGGTAGTAGAGCTACTATTGTTTTGTTGAGAGGTAAACTGACCCAAACTTGGAGATTTCAACTGGTCCAAGATTGGGGATCCAGTAGAATTTGCCAATTTAGACGATCCAAGTTCTCCAAAGCCAGAACAGAGAACTGCAGACTAGAAAAACACATAAGACGCACACAAAAAAGGTAAGTATTCAGTAATTTGAACATACCCCCTTGGCATCGATGCCTACATTTGCTACTTGGCAACAGTTCAACCCTTTTCAGCTCTACATTACTAATGAACAACAAACTAAAAATTCAGCTGTTTCTGTGTAAAGCCAGATCCCTTGCCCAGGCACCAGAGTACTTCAATCACTGTGCCTGGAGTAGGGCCAACACATCCGAGTGCAACTGGAGCAAGCAAGGGAATGCAAGTGAGCATGTGACCACCTCAAGCCAAAGGAAGGGGCAAAGTGACCTGGGAAACAAGGAGGGTATGTCTAAGGGGGGAGACACAGGGGAGCAGGCTGCTTATATATGTTGCATGTGTGTTTGCATAGGTGCCTGCTGGGAATACATTCTCAGCCTTGCTACTGGTTGGACCTGGGATCATGGAGCTGCAGCTCCATTGGGCTAATAGGCTTGACCTCCCAAACTAACATTTACTAATAGCTTTATTCATTATTTGAAAGGCTATTCAAGTATCCAGTTTCAAACCCTCCAAACAATTAAAGATGGGAAGCCACTTTTTTCACTCCAGAAAACTCAGAAATAGTCAGTTTTCCACAAAGAAAAGTCAGATATGTGCTTGGAAATACCACATCATAGTTTTCTGGCATATAATTTCACTTTATAAACAAACAATTTCATTCCAAATCACGATGTGTTATGCTCATCCTTCATGTAATACCTTCATGAAGTGTAGCCCATGAAAGAACACAGCAAAAAACACAGAGAGTCACATATTTTACATTTTTGTGAGGATATTCTCAATCCATTACCTTCAACATCTGCACCCCAAATTTTACAAATATTGAAACATCTCTTGAACTAGCCATTACTGGAAGAGTCATTTGACCTGAAATATTTACTCTCCAAGATGTAGAGTACTTAGAAATCGTTAAGACAACTCTACCAGACTCTGAGGAGAATAGGACTTTACAGCACTGGAGCTGCTGGTTCCTGAGGCCATCTGACTGCTGTGCTGAGAATTTGTGAAGACTAGGGCTTGGCCAAAGGTCTGCTGTTGGAGAGCCTCAAATGAGTTGCCTTCTGTTTCCTTGGTGGAAGTCACGGGCTTTTGAAGCAGTGTTACCAAATTGATACTGTAAGAAAAAGCCAAGTTTATCTAGAAGAAAAATGACAATTGTGCAGTATTGAAATTGAAGGAGACACTAACAGTACCTAGATGAATCTGCCATACCCAAAATAAAAATAAGTCTTTGTGAATCTTACTTATCTACTTACCATACAAGAACTCTCCATATGACGAGATTGAATAGTGGTTTCTTCTAGAAAGGGAAATTCTGCTAGCTAAGACTTTCCACTACATAGAGAAACTAAGTATTTTTTGCACTTTTCCTCAAATCTGATCACCTTCTATCACACCAGGCATCATGTAAGTAACCTAATTTTCACTTGACCTTTTGTCAGGCACTAAGTGAAAACAAAGAAAAAAGGCAACCACCACCAAGTTTTGGTTCTCTACATGAAATCACTACCTTGAAAAAAGTAACCTTAATGACCATCACAAAATTTTCCTCCTTGCTAATGCAAGCTTTTCTATCATTCTATTTGTCATATATAGAGATCCTTGTGTAAAAGGCACAGTCTTTGGAATATTATCCTCATGGACTTGACAAGCTTGGCTCCACATCCAAAGTCAAATACAACTAACATAGGATCACACAGAACCAGTTATTTCCAAGTAAGGCTTTCACAATTTTAAAATCAGCTTGAGCAATCTCTGACCAGGACTGTTCTTGTGTTTTATTCAACATATATTTTAATGCATGCAAGCTAAAATGGTTTCACTAAAGGAAGTATTTTTAATAGAGGAAAAGATAGAAGAGCAGCTTACCTTTCCCCAGGAGTAACATGATTCTCAGCTGGAACAGAGGAAGCAGTGAAGACCTTAGTTTCAGAAAGCTTAAAAAAAAAAAAAAAAAAAAAAAAAAAAAAAAAACGCAAGAGCATTTTAACCATATGTATTGTTGACACTTCATTGCTGCCATGTCTACAGAAATTCCATCTTGGTCACATACTTCCAGATAACAGTCATGTCACATTACCACTACAACCAGTCATGAAGACTGCCAATACAATTGTTAAAAAAAATTTCAGCTCATGTTTATTTGCAATAAAAAAGATGCTCTCCATTGCTCTGTCCCTTTCCCACTTTACATGTTATTTAAAGCAAGCTGCATGGCTGCACTTGCAGCATTGAGACTCCTGTGTTACATGCTTCAAGGGGGTCAGCTAACAGGAGAGTGGCAACCTCTGGTCTGCACTCCTGTGGTTAAATATTAAATTCTTTGCAATGCCAACAGTTTCTCATACCCAATTAACCCTGAATAAGGCCAATTGAAGGCAAAACACTGACAAACCCTGAAAACTAAGCAAATCAGGGAAACTGAGGATGCTTGTGACAACCCAAAAGCATGCTCTAAGTACAAGGGAGGAATCCTTCTAAAATACCTGGCATACAAAGTCTCCAGCTATCGAGCTCTGTTACACTCAAGTTTAAGCCATACACTGTGGCAAACACTGCCACAAGCTCAAATCAAGCAACTAAATCTGCTGGGATTATGGTATTTGGCAGAATGCATAATACATGCAGCAGCTGAAAAATAGCTACACAGGTGGAGCTACTGTTTCTTAGTAGCAGTATCATCTTCCCCTGACAAAATTGGCTAAGCTAACCATACATTATACTTAATCTTTCACTTCGGCATGGGTTTATCTATGTATTTCAGCTCTTGTGCCTAGGATATAATCCTTATCCAAGCAGCACACAAACAACATACTTAACAACTAGCTACCATCGCCCACAGACAGTTAACACAAGGTGAGAGCAGACAAAAATATACTCAAGCATCCTGATAAAAAGCAATGCCAACAAATTAGAAATGACAAAACCTCACTACTGTTTTTGTTATCAGATACTGAACTCAAAAAATAAAAAATAAATAAAACCAAGTTTCATACTGCTTCCTGGTAAGAGAAACTGTTAACTAAAGCATACTTTCAATATTTTTAAGTGTTGCTGTTGTTTCGAATAAAAACTAAAACTACCAAACTATTCTGGAAATGTTTGCCTTTATCCCCTTTTCCAGCAATTTGTATGAGTTCTATTTCTCCTCTGTTGAGGGTTTCTGCAGTTAAAGTTTACTTTCTTTAGATGGGAGAGCAAGATCACAAATTTAATAGGAAAACATGAAGCTGTCTATATCACCTCAAAACGCATCTGGTCCTTCACTGTCCAAACCTGCATATCCCTTTAACAAAATACAACCTCCTATTTTTAAAGGCTAGTAGTTACCCACTATTTAACAATATACTGAAAACCAACAATAGCTATTCAATATAGGATTATTAGATTGCAAAAAATCAAATCCTTCCCAGGTCAAATAACAAACTACACCCAGCTGCTCATATACTTAACTTGGGAACTTATATCTGGCCAGAGAACAATACATTTAACAAAATACTCTTTGGAAAAGCACCCGATCTTTATTTGCAGACAGAAAATACTTTAGCTTCCATGTTCAGTTCAATAGCTTCAATGACTCAGTGTCTTCTATAATTTATTTTCACTGTCCCCTAACAACCTTGAAATCTTTCAGCTTTCCAAAAATAGTCCTTCGTTCTAAAACTAAACCTTGCATTCCTTATTCACAGGAAAGGAATACGTGCTCAGCCATATCAAAACACTTCTCATTATTAACTGGCCAAATCTAGCAGGAGGTTCCATACTTCTCTGTGTGATATTCTTACTTTTATTCTCCATTCCAATAATTTTTGCATTTCCCACACATTTTTATCCAGCAATAATTTTAAGCTTGCTTCTACATCACTGGTGCACACTAGATGTCACCTGGCCTAAGGCTGGATTCCCCTGCAGCCCTCATGGAAATGCCCACACTCATACAGCTCCTCCTGAAAAACACTAGCTGAAATCTGAAAGTCAGATCTTAATCCACTAGAGTGTTTTATGACATCATGCTGTTATTTTTTTTAAAAACAAACAAAAGACTGCAATACCAACTCTCTTAGAATATGTCCTATCATCGCTGTTAATTCATAATTTACTTAAAGATCAGGAACAGCTTTATTCAAGAGAAGGACCTGTTTTCCATACAGCTCCACTTAGTGGCACAAGCTGCATTCCTACACCCCTGAAAAAAAAAAAAAAAAAAAAAAAATTCCTTTATTTTTCCCCAAGCAGGTAAGTAAGGCCTTGTTTGTTTTTTTTTGTTTGTTTGTTTTTTAATGTTTTTTGTTTGTTTTGTTTTTTGTTGTTGTTTTTGGCAGCTCTCCATTTCATTCGCTCTTTCTGAGCATTAGCACATCAACAGTTTCTTCTAGGTTTCAGAGATTTTTTCCAGCCTTCCAAAAGTAATAAAAATTAATGACAGGCTAAAGATTTCATTTACCACTCATTTAAAAATTCATATGCAAATTACTCAGATCTATTAACTTAAAAAATAGCTCAATAAAGCCATCTATAATCAGCAGTGCTCAACACACATCCTATGCTGTAATTGACACATCCTATGCTGTAATTGCTGTACCATACCAGCACCAAACACGCTAGTGAAAGAAATTAGATATTTCCCTATCTTTAGCATGCCAGAAATAGAGGGCAGATTTTAAACTAGCATCAGAAGTTGACATCTTTAACTGATACTGTAAAGAGGTAACATTTTAGAATTCATTCTATTTCCTCTAAACACACACCCTCCTTAACAGCAAAGGACAGAGTTTGTCTCTGTTATACCAAAACATTCACACATTTCTAGGCGTAACACTGATGTGGCTCCCTACATGGGAAAGCAAAAGGGATGAGTTTTGAGATAATCTCCTACTTAAAATTCTTCCTACAAAAGATGAAAAGCTTCTTAAATGTTATGTTTTCCTTTCCACACTTTCTTGTTACCCGATTTATTACCTAACCTGCTTAGGCTAAATGATTTGATACAGTAGACTAAATGACAACTTAAAAACACAAACATTCAAATAATAAATAAAATACATCAAATATTTTGCAAAGACATCTCGTCCGTTAAAGAGCTATAATAAAGATTGCTCTAGTACTTCAGACAACACATCACAACAAAACACAAGGAACTAAGTGATAGCTTCATCATACTACTAGCTCCCTTTCTAATCTTCTGAACATCAAAAGGATCGATTGAAATAGTTAGGTACATTTCAACTAGACTGATCAAATGATGAGACTAAACTTGTCAGTAAGCTGTAGCACTAAAAAGTATTTACATAAAAGTCTTGGGATACTTCGTCTCTACACAGTACTAGGGAAAGCATGGAATTAACACTCATCGGTATTCAGCAACACAACTAAACATCCTTAATACTTCATGTGGGACAACTTAAAATGTTGTTATACATTAACAGTTCGCCCAACAGAATAAATGAGTATTTTAAATTAAATTTGATTCAAAAAAGTAAGATCACCTAAATATATATTGTTTTAAACAAGAATTGCTGGGAGAAACATGCTAAGAAGTATTATTGCATACATACAGCATAGTATTATTTAGGTCACTGAATTTCTGAAGACAAAACGAGTAAGTCAAGAATGCTGTCTAGCCTGAGGTACACTTACATCTTCATTCCAGTCTTCTGCTGTCCATTCTTCTATTGAATTTTTCCATGCGCCTATTATAATTTGGGGAAGGAAAGAAAAGCAATTAAAAACTGAACACACAACATTTCAACCTTTCTGCATTAAAAGCCATCCCATTCTTATTATCAGTGGTACACAATGCAAGGAGGATGGTAGCTGGAAACATGGAAAGCTCTTGAAAAATGGTCTGCCGTTTCAAAACTTTGAAAGTTTTTTTTTTTTTTTTAATCTGTGATTTCAGGAACTTCTTAGCCAGTATTGGTACCAGACATTGCTTACACAAACATGTCTGCAACAAGAGCAATCAACACCAAACATGGGCAAGAATTTTCTCCATATACCCATCCACAATGACAATGAAAGGTTACTCAACCCTTTACTGGATCTTCAAGATCCAGTCCAGAACCTAAAGAAAATACAACTAGAACACCTGCCCTGACTTCCATAATCCTACTTTTAGACATACTTAAATTTGAGACCCAAGCTATATCTCTTGATGCTCCTTCCCAACATGCTAACCCTCCTCTCAGAGGGGAACAACTCTCATTCCTTCCCCTCCCCCCAATAGAAGGATCTTATTTTAAAGCTTATGTAAAATCCAGAGCACCAGAAGAGTCAATCGGCTGCCACTGTAACTGCAAAGTGCTGCTTCGCATAACGTGTGGCAGAACTGAGTTGGCAAACAGCAGAGCACAGCGTAGACTACAGCATGCAGCAATGGTAAAACTATAGTAAACATGTCAGAAGTTTTAATAACCTGATCCCTTCCAGGGAAGGCAGCAGAAATGGACATGCAGGAGTAACAAATGGCCTGAAGGCCTCATCTACCAGCATAAGCACAAGTAAGGATATGCCAGGAAAAACAAACAAACAAACAAGACAGAGCTTCCATTAACCTCTATAACCACAAGCAAAGAAAACACCAGCAGGGAGATTTCTTGTACCATCACTTTTGATCAAGTACAAAAGCAAAGAGGAAATACTTTAACCATATCCTTTTATTTAACTAGGAACCCTTGGAAGCAGTTCCATTCAGGAAGAAAAACCCCCGAAGACAGCATCAAGTACAGTCCGTGTTAAACTAGTCACTAAATTAGTGCTATCTTCTATACGTTTTACAAAGCAGCATCTAGGCAACAGTTGAGCCTAGATGCTAGAGTTAATGGCACTAATCCAGTGAACTCAACAAGCCTACCACAAAGAAAATACACATAGAGGGGAGAGGGGACACATTTTACACCTTGGAATCCAAAATTTATTTATTTGGCAGGTCCTGAGCAAGGTAACATCCACCCTGTGTTGGCTCTGTGGAGCAATATAAAATTGTCTGAAACATGTTTTTGTGCTCACCAAATAGCCCCTAACCAGGAGTTTTCTACACACTGCATAATATTGAGGCACAATTAAAGAAAAAAAAAATGGCATGCTCAGATATAATAATCATGCCTCAAATTTCTAGACCAACCCACATGTTTCTACAGATATTTTGAAAAGGAAGAAGAGCCAAATGAACTCTTGGAAACAAGGAAGCCAAAGCAAAACAAGCCTAACGGCCAAGTATCCCTCACCACCTTTGGGAGGTTGGATCTGCTTAGAATAAGGGCCAGGGACATCTTCCTGCCATTCCGTTTCAAGACTGATCCATTGCTCCTACTTTCCATCATACCCTCCCGCTTATTCTTTTCAAATACTGAACGCAACTCCTTACCCGTTTATTAGCTTCTCCAAATTGCTAGTTTATTAGTATAATTTATCCACACCGTAAGCTTCTAAAGTCAACACTTCAAGTCTCAATTGTTACACTGCTGTTCTCTGAACTAAAACCTATTTACTAACATCTTCCTCATACTGAAAGGAATCCAAGCCTGATCTCGACACTAGCAAAACAGCTTCCTTTTTGCTGCAAATCCACCTTGGCTTTGTTGCAAGCGTATTTATTCTTCTCACTATCTTTACCTGCAGGGTCTTGTCAGAAAACACTATTTAACAGAAACCACAGTTCTGTTTTCCAGCAAAAGCATGCTTTGTTTTCTAGTATGCTTGTCATACCAACTTCAAACTAGACTTCCACCTGCAATCGTTTCTTTTTTTTTTTTCCTCCCATTCTACAAAACCAAATTAATTCATCTGTAGAGTCATAAAGCCAATAACAACTGTACTATATGTGCTCAGTACAGCTCAACTACCTTCCTCCAATTCCTTACTCCAATGAAATCTTTGGGATTTCCCCCCCCCCTTTTAAATTATTCCCCATTTATCCTTTTGAAGATCATTTTAATTTTGTCTATGCCAAACTTATGTACTAATTTTATTCTTGTTGAACACATCCACAATAATGCAATAATCTGAAGGTTTCTTTAAAATGTTTCTTCCAAACTCAACACCAGTCCTAAAATAACTTAGAGCTTCCAAGCACACAATTTCCTTCCTCCTCCTCGAGGAATGAATTATGATTTATTTTTTCATGTTTGTCATTCTTCAGTTTCAAAGTAATTTAAGGCTGCTCATAACCAAGCTAATGGGAATTAAACTTCACTGTGAAATTTATGAAATAGCATCAAAGTAGAGATATACTAAATTATTAGAACGTAACACACTTAAAACCCAATTTGAGATGTGACCACCTCCATCATAACTTCTATCATAAAAAATAGATGCAATTTGTTGTTCAGAATCTACCATTGCCTTGTACATTATGAAGGCGGCAAGAGAATGAACACTTTGCATGCCTGTAAAAACATATCAAACATACTGTTCAAACTTATTCCTTTTCTGAAGTGGACTTTCCTCCTATCTATCCCTTGTCACGGAACTGTATATTTCTACTGAAATTTCTGTATTTTGTATATTTCTATATTCTTGTATAGAAATATTTTGTATACTTCTATCTAAAAATTTAGATACAGGGAAATGAATGGTAAGTTATTTGGAATAATGTTACATTTAAATTCTAACGACCAGATTTCATTCTTTCCTCTTTTATTCCAACCATTAAATTTTGAAAATTTTGGAGCTGGACCTCTCCAAGCACCAACTTAGAGAGGAAATATATATAAAATATTCTGAACTGCAGAGCTATAGAGAGTTTAAATTTGAATGATGTCTTCATAAAACATTTCAACATGGATAACTAGTTTAGAGTTCCTCCAGGTAGTTGTCCAGTATCTCTTTTAATGCAAGTGCAAATGAAAGACACAAACTCTCCAGCTCCTGTAGGTATAGTACACTGATTTTGTTTGTTTCTTTACAGATGAAAGAAGAGAGGCTGAGAAATAAGAAATAAAAAGTCATTTCCCTCCTGTCCTTCTGTGTATATTCTTATTTGACACTCTTCAATATCCTAACTGCAGGTTGTATGATTTTCCAGACAGATATATTCCTCCTCATTCATATCTTTGGCAACTCTACATTGGTAACTTGTTTATTAACTGGGCCTGTTGATCTGTAACAAGCAAAACAACATTGCAACTGAAGAGGATAAAAAAAATAAGAACTAGTGCTTGTTATTAACAACACAAATCAACAGCTCTGCATTGTACAATTTGCTTCCAGCCCCATACCTTGTCTCCCGCTGCTTCCCCCAACCTCTACTTCCTTCTTCCAACCTCATCTCTCTTCCCCAATATCCTCTCCTGCTTTAAAACTCCTGCCCCAGCAACCTCTACTCTGAAAACACTCAAAGTCATTTCTTTCCATTCCAAGGTTGAAAGTGCTTGGATAAAACTGATAAAATCTAGTATTAATAAACAAATCTCTTGTTGGTTTAGGGACTTGTTTCTTATGTTTAGAGTCTTTTTTTCTTTAGACATGTCCCAAAATAAACCTCTCTCCCTATATTCATATACACAAACACATTTGTTTCACCAGTTATGGTGATCTCTCATTTTAATTGAAAGTAAATTGAGATTAACAGGAAAAGGGTACTTAGCACCCAAACAGAACATTAGCACATTAACTAGCTTACTCATCAAAAAAAATATTCTGCAGAAAATTCCCCATATAGACAAATTCATCCCCTAAGACTCCATCCAGCAAAGCTGGGGAAAACTCCAGAATGTGCTCTCACACACATTCTCTGTAGCAATTTTGTACAAACACCTTAAGTTGCTTCATCAAAATCCAGTGCATGTCTGATCAATATGCACTGGTCCTACACAGCAAAAAGGTATTTAGCATCCAAAAAGAATATCTACCCGTTAACTACGGAGCCTTGAATTTTGACCAACCTAGTTACTTCACAGCAAACCTCTCATGTAGACACACTCATTCATATTCTCAAGGACACCAGTTTAGCCACAGTCAACTATTCCTACTCCTAGGCAGGATACTTCCTTAATGAAGTCTGAGAAAAAGCATACAAGAGGAGGGAAGAGAAGCTGCAACAGGGGGAAGCAAATGAAGGCTACACATAGTGGGCAGGAAGAGTCACAAACATTCAAGTTGACTTCGGGAATGTAGCACAAGCGAAAGTGGTTAGTAAAACACAGTCTTAAAGCAGTGTTCATTAATAACTTAACAATAATTCTCTACACCTCTGTTCCAGTCCCCTTAAAACTTTCTTCTATCACCTTTCTGCAATCAGTTAATCTCATTATCACAAGTTTTACAGAAGCAATGTACCCTGCCCCCCATTGCCATATAGCAAACACCAGCAATCTGTATTCATGGAGGAATTCTCAATTCATTAGATATCCTCCTAACCCATTATCTGATAAACTTACTTGGAAAACTAACATGAGTGAGAGTGCAAGAGAAGTTTTGTTTGCTACACCATAAATCACTTCAAAGGTAACGCCTTGGACAGATGCTATATTTGGCACAAAAGCTCCTTTTCAATAGCCCTTAATTTACTCAGTGCCACTCTGAACTACAGGGCACTCGGTGATAAGGCCTCCAAACTCTGAAATGGTTATTGTCTTCTCTGGTTAAGTGAAAAACGGCTCTTAGAGTTTAGAAAGCTGCATCTCAAGAGGTTCATAGCAGGGCTCAATGAAGCTGAAATATTCCACTGAAGACACATCGGCCTCCAGTATCGGTCTTTTCCTTACAACTTGACTCACCATAAATAAAATTTGAAAATCATTTCAGCAGACTTCAGAACCTGATAAAGAGATCAGACAAGACATTCTCTATTTGGAGGGTGGAAGTAGTCTGCCCTATCACTTGGTGGTTCCCAAGTGTGGACAACAACAAAATTTCTCCAATCTGTCCCCATCCTTCATCTTTATCTGCAGTCGCAGAATACAGAGGGCAGCAATCTATCCAGTTGTTTTTCCAAGTCACAGAAAAGCAGGTCACAGTCTTCATTTCTGAGTCACCACATGTGACCAGTGTTAAGTGGTTCCTTTTCAGACTAATGTGTCTGTTGCCTTTAGGCAGGATGACATACTTCACCCTTGACACTTCATGCAGAAGCACAAAGCCACCTCCCTCTATCTTCAGACAGGCAGACTGTTCTGTTGGCTGTCCAAGTGCCTGCTCATGCTTTAGTTAAGAATTCCTCTCTCCAAAGGTGGCAGATCTTGGAACTCCATCTCCCTCCTCTTAGGCACTCACATCCTTACATTGCTACACTGTATAGGTAGGACTTCCAAAGATCTCAGTGTCACTGAGCGGATTCACATTTACAAATAGTTTTTAGATGTTTACTTTGACATTCAGACCCCATTACCCAATGTCTGGGGACCAGCAACTTGGTGGGACTTAAATGCTTCATATAAAAGGTTCTTCCTTTGAATTCCTTTCCTCAAAAGATTGTTAATACTAAAAACGATTAATAAAAAATTGCTTTGCCCTCATTGAACCAGAATCACTAAGGCTAGAGCATATGCTCAGCACATCAGTAGCAGTAAGCTATAAAAAAATGAACTAGTATGCGTGCCAGGTGAGATGTTTTCACTTTTTCAGAGGTTAACACTAACAGAATGCTACTTTAACTGTAATTTTCTATAGGTCTTCATTCTACTCCTTCCACTTCTTGAAACATCTTACCAGTTCCATCATCTGCATCATTCTGACCAGCCTCCCAAATCTCAGATTTTTTCCCAAAGCCATCAGTGGCAGAAGACTCCGTATAGTCTGCAGGGTTAAATGTCCTAGAGTTTTAAAAGTTAAGAAATGGAAGAGAACACATGGGTCATTCAACTAACATAAGTGGCATGATTTTCAACTGAAGCCGTATTAAATTTAATATTTTGATTTCCACACATAATTTAGTCATTGATTTTAAAAACATCTTCTATGGGTAGTAACTGATAAAAACGGAAAAAGGAAAAAAGAAGGAAGAAGAGAAAAAGTCAGGAAACTTTTTTAAAAACGCTGTAGAGAAACTGAACAAAAACAAGAACTCCTGAAACATAGTAGTAACAGCATATTTACACCTCCCACTCTAAGACATTAGTTTAAATGCAAAACATAAAGCCTCTCTCAGCTGATAGTCTCTCAGCAGGCAACTGACTGATGAGAAACCAGAATCATGTACTTTCAGAGCACCAGACTTCTGCAGGACAACAGTTGGAACACTGGTAAGATTATTTCAGAAGCACTCCTGACACCAATCCAAAAAACACAGAAGCACCTAAAAGATGAAAAAGGATTGCTGAAGAAAACAAAACAAGCACTCCCCCACACACACTTTTCAGGTTATAAGTGTGAAAAAGAAGGCTTATTAGAGGGGTAGAATGAGCCTTCTATTTATCATGACACTCCTGGTATTACATGAAATGCCACCGAGAGCAACACTGAGTAAATAAACATAAGGGAGGCTACGCTTCTTTGAAACAAATTCTTCTGACAGAACTGAAATATCGTAATTGCTTCTTAGTAACCTCTTTTAATTCTGTATTAGGGTACATGTATGTCCAAACACCTTAAAGCACGAAACCTCAAAAACAAGGGAAAGTTTATGATCACTACTGCTTCTGGTCGTAGATAGGATTTGCATATTCTACATTTCACTGGAACAAACCTCTTTAATTAACCTGGAGCTATAAGCACCATGGAGAACTTTCAGCCTCCTAGGCACCTGTGAAGCTTAATAACTCAATATGACTGTTACTGGTAGATAATTGAGTTACATTTGACATATGAACATTAAGTGAACTTACATTAGGCTTGTATATGCGTGTTTAGTTATAAATACAGGCTCAAGACAAAAATATTCCATCGTCTAAAAAAATCTGTAAAATTTTGCAACCATAAGTACAGAATTATTAATAGATACAAGAGCAACTAATATTGCCACTGTGTTTGATCCTCCCCAAGATCTGTGCTCTGCATGTTTCTTACCCCATGCCTTGGGTTGAAAACCTGCCCGCTCCTCTCCCTCTGCCACGTCCAAAGCCTAGGAGAGAAAACACCATTTAACAGCAAGAGCAGAGAAGGACTCACTTACTAGTCTGTCACATTAAAAAAAATGCTACAATTGAAGAAGAAAATTAGGATATATGTTTCAGCAGGACTCAAAGCCTTTAGTATCTTTTCTATACCTAGTGAAGTAGAAGCTCAAACACAAAGAACTTAAAGCCTCATCCCAAACTAATATGCGACATGGTTATTGCAAAATATATTAGCTATCACATGAAAATGTTTGTCTCCAATTTCTCATTTTGGCCAAACAAGACCCCAAAATCCCAGCCTACTTATGTACTTCGGTCTCTCAAGGAACTTCCTTTCGCTCCTTGACTTTTCCAACACAAGTGTCAGTATCCCATTTGTTTTTTTCCCTCTCACTTGGATTCACTGCCCACTCCTATCTTCTGCACGTTCTTCAAATTACTACCACACATTCCTTGCTTTCCTCTTCAATCCTGTTGACTGACAGGAATATTAACCAACTTAATCAAATTTATAAGACTCCCTTATCATCCCACAAAACATTAGTTTCCATTTAAGCACAAAGTATTTTCTCACTGTCTCGAATTTTGATAACAGACTCAGTTTACAAGCTTCTCACTATAGAGTATGGCTTTACTTTTGTATGTTGCAGAGCACCAACAAGGGATTTGAATTTTCATATTACTTAGCCATCAATAAAGCACACGTCTGCATAAACTTTTAAAAATTATTTCTCATGTGCAGTATTTTTCTACACAGACCTTTTTCCTTTTTTATGCAATCAGTATCTGAGGTTATTCAAGCTTGTTTTTTCTTTTTATTTTAAGCTTTTTTTTCCTGTGGTTAAAAAAAAATACCATTTTGCATTACAGAATAGGAGCAGGTGAAAAGCTGCAAACAGAGAGCAAAAGTAATGATTATTTAATGACAAAACTATGCAGCAGTTTCAAGTCAGCAAGCCACTACGAGTACACTAGCACATAAATGTTATCTTTCATAGTCAACGAAACACGATTTGTCCAAACATCAGAATTATCTAGAATTGACAGCTTGAATTTGGATCATAATTTACCCCTTATTTTCAGGGAACCACCTTAACTGATCCAGAACAGTCATTCCACGAAATGGTAAAACCAGTTTAAGTCGTTCCTCGCTTAATGCCTCTTTCTGCCACTCATTCTTACTCTTGCCCTAGTTCACTGTCCAAGTTTAAAAAAGACGTTTCTGAAGGATTAAATGTCCACTACCTGTGTTTTAAAGGCATCTCAGAAACATCAAAAGAGGAGGATAGCTTTGCACTCATCTAGATAAGAGTTTACTTATATTTCCATGCAAGAAGACAAGTGCCAGCTACAGGGAAACTGTGGGACTCCACAGAGGAAGGATTCCCATCCAGCAACACTGTTCTGGTGGGACAAGAACATGCAAGCAGTGCAGTGTGAACAAGGCCAGGCTTACTATGTCTACAGTTCCCCCCTCCTTGCTCTCCTTTTCACAAGTGGTTACCAAAAGGACAGAAGTTAAGGAGGTGGTAACATAAATGCAGCTCAGAGTCAGCAATCACCTCCTCTCTTTATCCAGCCCTGATGTGGAAACACATATTTTGCTCTGCCATAAACATCACAGCCCCAAATCCCACCATACCCAACCAATTCTAAGCCAGTCTCTGAGCCTTCCTAGCCCAGCCTTCCTATTCCTGCCTTAGCTCTCTCTTCCCTTATCCATCTGAACCCCCATTCTAGGGGCTGGATCTACGAGCACAGCAGAGTAGCAACACTCAAGACAAGATAAAAGTCAGTGCACTCCATATTACCATTCTGCCCAGTAAATAATTAAAAAAGGTAGAACTGGCTAAACAGGTTTGCTCGAGTGCACTGCAGAAACCATCTACATAATAAAATTACTTCTTATAAACCATCTGGAAGTCTAAGCTTCCAGGCAACATGGTATCAGTTGCTACAGCTATCCATACACTGTTAAGCACCATTTACTAACGATGCACAGAATAAAGGCCAACATTTTGCTGAGCAAAACTCAATTGAGACGCATTAGGAGGTACAAACCACAGAAACAGTTGAACAAATATATTTGTGCAAAGCAGACATTAGGCATAGAAAGATTGGTTGGAATAGCCAAGAGGAAAGCACAAATCAGTTTTAGCAGAGGAGGTAAGTCTTCCCAGTCCCCAAAGTCTGAAAAATTAACTTTAACATAGCAAACAGAAGATGAAGTTTTAGCATCTTACATGTGCCTCTCCTGCTGTTTCAGTGTCACTACCCAATATCTATCCATCAGTGTGGTCACAGTAAACTGGTGGCTAAAAGCAGCAGCAAAAACCTCTAGCAATTTGAGTGCATTTTGAATATCAAAGAAGTAGAGCTGCTAAGAAAGTTCCGTGCATGGTCTTCAAAGACTACTAGCCAGCAAGAACTTGCCCACAGAAGATAACTTTGAAAGCTAATATTAAGTTTACCAGAACTTGAGTTTCAAGCAATTTCTCTTACCTTCATCATAAAGCTATGCCAATGTTTTCTGTCAAAACTGAAGCGCAATTCATTTAATTTAATCAACAAGTGCAACAAAAAGCATCCCAAAGGAAACGCAGACAAAGCTAGAAGAGAAACTTCTGACTGTCCCATGTTTTGTATTTATTCCTCAGAAGTCACTGCTAAAAGACTAACTTAACCTGCACAGGAAATCTCATGATCTGACATAAGGTTCCAGTGGGAAGGGCTCTTATTCCATTTGCTGCAACTGGGTCACTAATAGACTCTCAAATTCTCATGCTAAAGAGTTATTCCTCGATGCTAAAATTGAAAGATGGCCTTAAAATTTTCGAAGGCACAGCCTTACAGCTGACCGAGAAACTACAGGCAGGAAGCAACTGCAAATTCCCATCCTGTATCCACAGACTTAGTACTTTTTAAGAGTTACTAACAGGTTGGTAAGCAAATGGCACAACACAAATTCAAGAGCAGAGAAACAAATTTAAACACTCAGTTCCACAGTAACTTAAGCCATTTTAAATCAGAGCTACTAAAATAGAAGTCATCTCACTTGTGCTCAGAAGTTCTGCCCCTGTCCCTTGGGCTGGCAGTTTTGCTCATGCAACCAGTGAGTGAGCGCAAACCTAACACTGGAACAAAAAATGATGAGTTTACTGCCAGATCAACTCTTTGAATGAGCTCACTGTTCGTTAAAAGTTAGTAAACCAGCTGTCCTGAAGCCAATATAATGTAAAGCTGTTGTTCACTGTAACCATGCAGTGAAAGATGTCTCAGCATCCTTGGGTTCAAAACAATCACTTTTGATTTCTGGCTGAGGTAGTTTTAAACTTAAATCAATGCTCTGATACAATTCAAAGGCACCAGGGGACAGACAGGATCAATTCCAGCAGTAATGTTAGATTAAACTGCGCAAAAGTATAACTTGAACACTATTCAAAAACAAGATCTCTATGTATAGCTTACTCAGAAATTTATCATGATGGTCAAGGTTCCCCAAAAAATATTCTTTTCAACTGTGGTAATTCACAATCAGTAATTCTTCTGTCAACATTTTTATCTGCCCACAAAAACTGAACAAGCGACTTGACAGAAGCTCATTAAATCTTCTGGTGAGACTGCAGGAATGGGTTTTCTGACAATTAATCAGCATATTAAGAGCCAAACCAAAACAGACACATCACATACAGTGTAAGGTTACTGCCCTGTTTTTACAACCCCTCAATAACATTCCTTCACATTCCCTTACACTTGGACCTAGAAGCAACTGCCTAAAATATCAATGCAAGTACCACTTATTTCTGTTCCAGGAAATCAGGAGCGGGGGAGCTACTGATGCTACTACCCCTATGTGACAGGACTATTTTAAGTTATGATATACTTAAAACATGCTTTTGTTTCCATTAGCATTTTTAATTCTGCTGAGTATTGTATTTTTCTTCCTGCTCTCCAGGATCACCCTCTTACTCTCATTCAGTTAAAAACTCCTATGTTAGCTATCGCTTCTTCAATTTACATTTTTATTTTCCATCATAAATAGAGACACCAAAAATGTTGAAGTTAGTACAGCCACTTCCAGACAGGTTATGAGAGTTCTCTGTCACCAGGAAAATCCACTAGGACACTTATAATTACCCAGTAAAGTCTTAATTCTGTTACCATCCATGCACAGAAAGAACTGTGCAACTGATTCCAAATGTTCCTTTCTCCAAAGCAGAAACCCTGCATGGGAGTGCAGGATAAATGTGTAGTACCACAACTTGAATGGGACTACTCTATTAGCTTTACAGTCTACTTTATGGAGAATTCAGGTAGCTTAAGTTGTAGACCTGAATTCTTCTGTTTCTACACATACCTTTTATCACAAAACTAAAATTTTCACATAGAGAGGTTGAAATAGATGAAGAGACTTTAAGATTGAGGCCCATGAATAGCTGAAATGAAAAGGAAATGCAGACTGGAAAAGCAGGCAACAACCAGGATTTATCCTGGGCATTTAATTGAATAGGCTTAGTCTATGTTCTGAAAATGCAGAGCCAGTCATTCTCCTAGAAGTTGAGATGACAGAGGTCTAAATCTCCATCCTACCCAAATAAACACCGTTTTATTTATTAACTCAGATCACTCTTGCCTGTATGTAACCATTTTCAACAGTAGGCACAGAAAACTCTTTCAACTCGGAAGCCATGTTTAAAAAATTTTCTACTAAAAGTTCTGGAGAATCTCAAAAAAAACCATGAAACACAGCCTCTTAACTAATGCAGAACTGACTACAGCAAAAATAAACAGGTTGTGACCTCTAGAAGGTTTGTTGGTTTTTTTTTTTTTTTTTTTGAACGTAGAAAACCACACACACACACAGAACATCCTTACCAACTTGAGCAAAACAAATCCAAATTATATTTTGTGCCAACTGTCCTAAACTTTTAAAACAAGAAAATTTTTAGACATGCAATTTTGGTTACAGAAGCTATTTTTTCCTCAAGGATAAAATATTATTTTAACCTAAAAAAGTTAAAACGACACCACAGAGCACCAGCAGATTTGCTGCACTAGTCAGAAATGTAAAAAACAGCAAGTTACTCTACTTTCTTACACACCTAAAGAGAGTTTCAAAGGCTGAGACCCAAAATTAAAACCTAGTGTTTTTCCTTTGTTTCCTTTTTACTAGAAACAAACAAGCAAAAAAATCATCCCTATCAGCATCCACACTTTTTGCCATGCATGTATTGCTCTGGAAGACCTCAAATGCATTTTCACTTTGCAGACCAGGCTAATATTGCTACACACAAACCTAACAGTTTCTCTGCTGAATCGAGACCAAAAGTTCGTCAACCTGCTATCCTGATACCAGGCATAGCCTGTTAGATGCCTAAGAAAGGGAGCAGGAGCTGAAAGCCCAGCACGCCCTCCCTGGACGCTCTCCTGGTCTTCACCCACTTGTGGTTGCAAGGCTGCTGGAGCCAGAGACAATTAATCCATATGCATCACAACCCTCTGGGGTTTTTGCTTTTTAGGATAAACTTGACCAGTCTCCCTTGTGTAAATCCTCAGCACCTGCAATGCCTCACTGAGAGGACTCCCACCTGTTAACTACATATATGAAAAACCACCTCCTTTAGCTCATTTGGGACCCGCAACCTAGTAATTTCCTAGAGTATCTCCTGATTCTCAAGCTTGCACACAGGGATCCAATTGAACCTTCTCCATAAAAACTTTCCAGATCTCTACACACACCCCCTCAGCTTTACCTTTTACAGGCTGAGAAGTCCTAGCTTATTTACTCCTCGCATGCCAATGTACTGTTTCCATTACCTTTATCAGCCTCCTCTAGCTCCTTTCTAAGATGGGGTGGAGAACAGTGGGAGAAGCAGACCTGCACTCAAAATTAAAGATATGGAAACAGCACAAAATGACAGCATAAGAAAGAGGGTGTCTGCAAATTATGTTAATTTTCATGTTTTTAGAGCTGAAGATGATAGTGTAAACATCTTTCTCTGTACTTCCTTGGTTAGATCCCACCCAAGATGGTTATGGATCTACTGCAAAACTGACACAGAAATATAACCACTTCGATGCAACTACTATCAATCACCACTGTAGTACGTTAAAGTGGCAAATTAAGCTCATTCAAGAAACACGGTTCTGAAAGAGAAAGATAGGAAGGTCATCATTAAAAGAAATATTAAAATAAATACTCCTTTCCCAAGCTCTGTTTAGATAGCAGAGATGAACGGTTGAGTGTCCTGAAGCATATCTGGTGATGGGCTTTTGCTTTCTATTAATCAGGCAATAAATCAGACCTACTTCGCACACCTGCATGGTAGCAACTAATGCTGTTTGGACACTGTAAATCTATTAGACTATGAAGTTGCAAGGAATATCACACAGCTGTTAAAAGATCTACTGCATAACAAAGTCAGCGCCTACAGCACTAAGGCAGAAATTCTCAGTACCAAGCATTTTTCCTGCTAAATAACACACCATCACCACAGTCAATCCCATTTATGCTATTTTCAGTGCATGTCACATTTCTTTAAATGAGGTTGCTCTACAATGAAGCAGTAACACAACGGCCTGACAAATCAGCCCCTAGAAAGCAGCCAGTAAGATTATTCCAGCCTGAGAAAGCAGCTTAAAATAGAGACAGGAGGACATTGTTCAGACATTAACTGTCCCCTAATTTATATGTGATGCCTGAATTCCTGAACACACAGACACACATACACACAGCAGGAAACATTCCTAAAGAAAAGGATCTGTGGTCATCACCAGAAACCTACTTATTTTCGGCTGGAGAATTTTATGTCTGTGTTTGACGATTTTATTTAACAGCGAAGTAACACAACTGAAGAAATACAGCAGGAAGATTTTTCTTTCTCTCTCTCTCTTTTTTTTTTTTAATTCCTACTACTATGCCAAGAAAGGTTACATGCTCCTGTAAGGGATAGAATCATAGAATGCTTAAGGTTGGAAGGGACCTCTAGAGGTCATCTAGTCCAACCCCCCTGCACACACAGGGTCACCTAGAGCACGTGGCACAGGGCGGCATCCAAGCAGGTTTTGAAGATCTCCAGAGAAGGAGACTCCACAACCTCTCTGGGCAGCCTGTTCCAGGCCTCTGTCACCCTCACTGTCAAGAAATTTTTCCTTAAGTTCCTGTGAAAGCCCCTGATCATCCTTGTGGCCCTGCGCTGGACTCTCTCCAGCAGCTCCACATCCCTCTTGTCCTGTGGAGCCCAGAACTGGACACAATACTCCAGATGCGGCCTCACCAGGGCTGAGTAGAGGGGCAGGATCCCCTCCCTCGACCTGCTGGAGACGCTCTTCTTAATGCACCCCAGGATCCCATTGGCCTTCTTGGCCACGAGGGCACACTGCTGCCTCATGGTCAACTTGTTGTCCACCATGACACCCAGGTCCCTCTCTGCAGAGCTGCTCTCCAGAAGGTCGGTCCCCAGCCTGTCCTGGTGTCTGGGGTTATTCCTCCCCAGGTGTAGGACCTTGCACTTGGCCTTGTTGAATTTCATGAGGTTTTTCACCGCCCAGTTGTCCAGTCTGTCCAGGTCCCTCTGGATGGCAGCGCAGCCCTCTGGGGTATCGGCTACTCCTCCCAGTTTGGTATCATCAGCAAACTTGCTGAGGGAGCACTCTGTGCCTTCATCCAGGTCATTGATGAATAAATTGAACAGGGCTGGACCGAGGACTGACCCCTGGGGGACCCCGCTAGCTACAGGTCTCCAACTAGACTCTGCACCGCTGATCACCACCCTCTGAGCTCTGCCATCCAGCCAGTTCCTAATCCACCTCACTGTGCACTCATCCAACCCACACTGCTGGAGCTTGCCCAGGAGGATGTTGTGAGGGACGGTGTCAAAAGCCTTGGTGAAGTCGAGATAGACGACATCCACCGCTCTCCCCTCATCTATCCAGCCGGTCATTTCATCATAGAAGGCTATCAGGTTAGTCAAGCATGATTTCCCCTCATAGGTGATATGAGGTAGGGAGATACAGAAATACTATATAAACTAACACTGTGAACAGAAATTGGTTGAAGATGCTCCTGTTCCTTCAGTAGGATATGTCAGCTTGAGATTGATGATTAAGTGCCTTGACTTGAGACACATACTCATACGGAGAGCTACAGTGCTAAGACTAGCACTAGAGGCTAGAAATCAGCCTCTAGAGCAAATTTAAGTTACACTCAACAACTTAAAAGAAAATCCTATCTTTAAACTTAGAGTATAAAGAATTATTTTCTAAAAACATATTGAAATCTTTAAACTCCATCAACTTAGTGTTAAAACATCAAAAACTAGTAGTGACTAACACCACAACCTCCTCTGCAAAGCTACCTTTCTACACACACCACTTGGTATCTGCAGATTCATATGCACAACAGCTTCACACTCGAAGTGCCCTCTGAAAATTGCAACCTTTGCATCTTTCCAACTCTTCAAGAAGCAAAGCTGGGGGCATTCAAGTTGGAAATACCCAATTACTGGATATTCCAAAGAGAACAGAAGAGTCCTTTAAAGGTAGAAAAGCATTTTTTTTTCCCTCTTCTTAAGTCAGGTGTAATTAAGTACATTAGCTCTGCCATGCAAACTGCCACTTAAGCTCATTTAACAGCCCCTTTCCCTTGCAATTTGTACAGTACCCAGATTTCCCTTCCTCTCACTCTAATAAAAACAAGTCTCTTTACTCTTTGCCCTGTGAAAATCCAAGCTAAGCACTCTGATTCCACAAACCCCCAAATCAGTATCTTTCATATCTCTTGTGGGATAAAATCTAAATTGTATCCATGCCTTCCTATAGTATTCTCCTTCCGCACCTCTCCTTGTCAGCTCTTCCCTCCTTGTCACCAGCTTCCCTCTCTAACAAAAAAGCCTAAGGTGGCCAACACTCTCTTATCAAGTTCTTGAAAGAGACTGCAATCCTAACAGTGACATCCATCCAGAGAAATGGCCCAAGTACACATCAAATCCGTCCCCGAGGGCCCTAACAATGAATCTTGTACTCTCCTGGTGTCAAAATACATCCCAAGGTGCACTCCAGTCACAGCAGGCAGTATTAAACCTGGGAAAGCAGCTCGCCAAAGCACACCAGCCTACAGCACACCAGCCTACAGCACATGAAATTATCATATGGGTGATTAATTGTAGAGGGATGGCTAGAGAGCCGCGTACATGGCTGCCCAGCAGGCCTGCTCAATTCCAGCCTTCAGGTTTCAGTGAAAGAACAAAGGGAGTGCTAACTAGGAGATAAGGAAGTAGACCAAGGTCAGAGGGAATAAAAGAGCTGTTGAACTAAAAGGATGAGCTAAACAAGTAAGGGGGGCTGTAAGGGTCTGAGTTAGATCATTGTCTACCAATTAGGAGCCTGTGTAATTACATCACTAATTGTTAAGAATCATATAAATGTACTGCATGAAAAGCTAATAAACAAAGTCAGTTCCAGCTTCTATGAAGTTGATGTCTGGCATTCCTGACCCGCTCCAAGCTGCAACAAGTGGCGCCCGAACAGGGACCAGATTCCGAACAGGGACCAGATTCCGAACAGGGACTGGTACAGGGACCTGGCACAACGGTGCGGGATTCCGGAGGACGACGTACGGGTGCAGCCGAGTGATCCGACCAAGAAGGTGGACCGGAGCGGGTAAGCCGGCCGTGATTGCGCACACGGGAAGACGGCGTGGGGTAACGGCTAGAAGCAGAATTCCCAGTGCACGTGTACATGGAGCGAGAAGCTGCTGAACAACTGCTGCTGGACTTATTAGCAAAAAGGGAAGCAGCAGTGAGCACGAAGAAGCTGTATGAGTTGATTAAGTGGGCAAGGGAGAAAGGACATTTAAAGGAGCCACAATTTGTTTTTAGTATAACAGAGTGGCGTGAGATAGGGAACTCATTATGGGAAGCCACTCTGGAGGGCAACAAAGCTGCCAAAGAACTGGGTCAAACTTGGCGCGAGGTGGCGAATCATCTCAAGTGTATGCAGGCTGAAAAGAAAATGGTAGCAGCCGCGACGCAGATGCTGCAAGGGGAGGAATCAACTCCTGAGGGATCGGCAGTGCAGAAGGGCCCCCTTGGACGAGGCGCCACTGCAGTCCCAAAGAGCACCGCCAAGGAGTTGATCGATAGCGTTCTCAGAGGTGGGTCGTCGCAACTTCAGCGTCCCTTGGAGTCATCACCTCCACCACCGGAACCTGCGCCAGCCGAATCGACCGCGACTCCCGAATCGCCACAGCAGCCATCGGCGCCATCACTCCCGGCAGGGGCAGCTGGAAATAGACCACAGGAGCAACCACCAGAGCGAAGCCGGGACCGACCCTCTGATAAGCTGTTCCGAGAAGCCTCTAGAGCGCTGGTTCAAGCCCAGGCAGATGGGCGAGCCACAGATGGGGGGTGGCCGGGGGCTTCCGGGGGGCTTTCGGGTCCGCGGGTTTCCTCTTCGCGTTGGTCTGGGGTTATCAGGGATGCAATTCTGGAGGGTCAATGGGAGCCGGCTATGAGGGTAGCGTGCCCGGTAACCTTTGAGCCGGATGGTCAAGGGGGGGCAGCGGGTAAATGGGATCCGTTTGACTGGAAAATTCTGAGTCAATTGAGGGATACGGTCGTGCGTTGGGGGATCAAAGGCGAGCCCTCCAGACAAATGCTATCCTACATTTTTAACAGCGATATGCTTCTTCCTAGTGACTGTCAACAAATCGCAAAATTAATCTTGACACCAGGACCGCCACGCCACCGAAAACCGCTGGTGTCTGGAGATCCATTGCCAACCCCCTCAGCCCGTGTCCTCATCTGTGCCGGTGGCACCTGCACTGTCTGTGCCCCCACTCCCGAACCGCCCCGTCGTGTCTAAGAACGGCCCGGCTGGGTCCAGGACTTGTTAGATCACCTTTAAAAAAGGAGAAGGGGGGCCAGGGAAGAAAAGGCGAATGAGATCAAGGAGACTTATGTTGCTGAGGGCTTGACAACAGCCAGGAGGGAGGTGCAGGGGGATTTGATCCGTCTTTTAAAGTGGGGGTTGAAGAATTGTAATGCTTTAAGTGAGGACAGAAACCGTTATTAGGGCTATTATTTCTGTTTGCTATGTTCATCTCTATTATGTGTTGTATCCTTTGTATATTGATGCTGAAACGAGGTATGGTTGAAAGGTGGAAATTTGTACGATCCGTAGAGTCATAAAACTATTGTACAAAATAGAACCCAAGACCTTGAGAAAGAAGATGTTTGCCTGCCCGGGTTGAGAGATAAGGAGTGCGGAGGCAGCTGCCCAGCCAGGCTCAGAGCCGACCTCCTCCAAAAGCAGCTGAAGGCGGCTGCTCAACCGAGCTTGTAGCCAACTTAACTGCAAACATCCTCTAAATTAGTTTGAAGGTCAAACACCCGAGAGGGAGGAGATGAGAAAGGCAAGACCCTCAGACTGACGGTTGCGACCACTTACTGGTATGCGCACCTGCGCGACCAGGAGGAAAGGTTATGTGACTGAAGGCGGAGTTTGTCCGCCCCCTTGGTCTGCCTGCTGGCACGTACTGGCCCTACGTGACAGGATGCACCGGGCTTAAACAGATAAAGCAGAGCGTAAAGGGGGGGGGGGGGGTGAGACTCCTAGCACCGAGACCCACGTTGTCTCTGCGGGGACGCCCGCCGCGTTAGGAGCCTGTCAGCAACCCTCTCATCTGCCAGCTCAAGAGAATGTTCAGTCTCAGTGTCCTGCCGACAAGTATTACCTCACGAGTAATTAGGCATACTTTGCTTCTTTAACGTGCTTTCACCTGAATAGTCGTAGCCACTTTGTTCTGTGTGATTATTGCCGAATCCCAAACCCATTCGCAACCTAATTGGCAACGAGGATGGGACTTGGCAATTGAGACAGTGGAACTCACTAGTGGAGTGCACAGCTACGTGAGGTCGTGCCACTGAATGGAAATTGTGTTTGTGCTGTTTGTGTGCGTGGTCTTTAGATCTTTATTGTGTAATATATATCAGCAGAGAGGGCTGAATAAGCACAAAAGGAAAGTGCAGAATTTGAAAGCGGGAAAGCCGGGAATAACTCAGACTATGGCGTTCCCCCCCCAACCAGTGGAGGACTGGGAGCCGTACTCTGACTTGTATCCTTGGAAAGAGACTAGGGAAATACTTCAGCATGGGAAACAAGAATGAAGCGACGGCCAAGCTCCAGTGCAACTGGCACGGAAGGACCTGCAACAGTCCTTACAAATTGTAAAAGCCTCAATGCTACTGGAGCGGGGGCCTTCTTAATATATAGAAATCCCAAGCAATTTCTGGGGAGGAAACCAAATTGAAGCTATGCAAACATAAATAGAAATGGAAATCGTGAACCTTTCAAAATGATTGGGACATCTTAATAATCGATTTGAAAGATTGTTTTTTCACCATACTATTGCATCCTGAGGACCATGACATAGTGGAACGTATGAACCAAACGCTGAAATGCCAGCTATAAGAAAAAAAAAAAAAAAAAAGAAAAAAAAAAAGAAAAGAGAGAAAAAAAAGGAAAAGAAAAAAAGAAAAAAAAAAGAAAAAGAAAAAAAAAAGAAAAAAAAAGAAAAAAAAAAGGAAAAAAAAGAAAAAAAAAAGAAAAAAGGGAAAAAAAGGGGAAAAAAAGAAAAAAAAAAAAAAAAAAAAAAAAAAGAGAGAGGAGAATTGGGAATTATGCCTGCAGAAAAATTGGCAAGAGCAGAATATGTTTTAAAATTTTTGAGATTATCCCAGGACAGCCTAGTCCCTCTGATGGTCAAACACAGGGCTGGGCTAAAGGGAGCCCTGACAGAAGTAAAGTCGGGTCCGTGTAAGATGATGCTGAGAGACTGGAACATGGGAAAATGGATGGGACCTTTGGACTTGATAACCTGGGAAAAAGGGTATGCTTGTATCATTACAGATGCTGGAACCAGGTGGGTGCCAGCAAAATGGGTGAAACCCTGGCTGGAAGCAAACTTGCATACATCAGATGTAGCAGGCAAACAGCTGGTACCCTAGCGGTGGGAAGTGTGAGCCTGCAGAACATCATGAGAGGAAGAAGTGTCCTGTACTACTAAGCAGGCCTTGCTGGTACAAAAGAAAAAGGGGGAATTGTAGAGGGATGGCTAGAGAGCCGCGTACATGGCTGCCCAGCAGGCCTGCTCAATTCCAGCCTTCAGGTTTCAGTGAAAGAACAAAGGGAGTGCTAACTAGGAGATGAGGAAGTAGACCAAGGTCAGAGGGAATAAAAGAGCTGTTGAACTAAAAGGATGAGCTAAACAAGTAAGGGGGGCTGTAAGGGTCTGAGTTAGATCATTGTCTACCAATTAGGAGCCTGTGTAATTACATCACTAATTGTTAAGAATCATATAAATGTACTGCATGAAAAGCTAATAAACAAAGTCAGTTCCAGCTTCTATGAAGTTGATGTCTGGCATTCCTGACCCGCTCCAAGCTGCAACAATTAATGTCTTTAAGTCATCCTGATATCCATTAATGAAAGGGGGGAGGTAAAGGAACTCCAATTAAAGGTGGCTAGAGTGCTTGTGGAGTCAAAGAACTACTAACAAATGCTTAAAAAGCAGCTTTTGACTAAAGCAGACAAAGCTCCATTTCAGGAAATGGATGCAGTGTTAGCCCCGCACCAATGCCACCATCTCACCTCTCCCGCGGCCACGTTTCCCACGGTCTGAAGGCCTCTCCCCTTGATTGTTGTCCACTCCGTTCTCTTCAGCTCTAACTGTGGAGAGAGAAGAGCTTAAAAGAGGCCTTAGCAACTCGCACATGAGACAATATAACCAGCTGCTTAACTCGAACCCCAAAAGAAAAAGCAAGATTAAAAAGTCAAGACATCTCAGTCTCCCCCACATTCTTTGGCATTTTAGCTACAAGCAATTACAAAAAATAAAATAAGAAAGAAAAAAAAACACACACACACACACACCACAAACAAACAAACAGGAACTAAAGCTGCCCTCACACCATTCTTCCTTGATAACGTGCTGGTTGGTAACAGTGAAAGAATGAAAGAATAAGAAAAACAAATAGTCAAGCTCTTCTTGTGATTACTACATCCCTACACAACTAGTAAAACTTATAAGAACTCTCCTCTCTGTTTAACATTAAGATTCATGACATCTTAGTTGTCACAGCATTTGAATACCTTCCAACCATAAAATAGATGTTGGCTAATGCTCTACACTGTTTTCCTGCTTGCAGGGAAAAGTTCTGCTTCTTTTTTTCTTTCTTCATTTCCATTTTTATTCTCTCAGTGTTTTACAAGGCGCTCATAAGCAATATGTAGAGCTTAGATATTGCCAATAAATTAACTTAGATAAAAAGGAAACACACACGCAATAGTGATCTAATGTGATGCTACCTAACTCGGAAAACATCAACACTCTTTTGGACAATATGTTATTATATCTGTATAAAGTGTAGCAAAATTTTAAATGTTGCAATTCACCAAGAACTTTCTCTGCTGTAGAAAGTCACCTTTGGCTTACTTATATGAGTAATATATGCTAGAGGTTAATAATGCTGCCAGTCTTGTCATTTCCCTGATGAGAATATGAGAACTTTTTCAAGTTCTCCCACTCATAAAAGGAGATGTAGTTAAAGCAGGACTTTTTTTTTTTTTTAATGAAAAAAAATCTGCCACACAGTGACATATTTGCTCTCAAGCACTCTTACAAAGACTCAATTCTAAAACTTAAATAAAAACAGTAATTTGCAGAAGATCAATTAATCAAAAAGATAGAAGTTTAAATTTAAACCAAGTTTGTCTCTGAAAAATATATACACATACCAAAAATTCACGTAGAGAGATCAAGCATACCCATTGCACAAACAACAGGTTATGACTTCAGCAGAGAGCTATAGCTCTGACAGATTTTATTTCATTAAGCATTTCCTCTCAACTCAACCAGTTTCAGCTGCAAGAAAAGTGTCCAAGCCTTTAAAAATAAGCCCCTATACGTACACTCTCGGCCACGGCTGCCTCCTCTTCCCCGTCTGTTGGAACTTCCCCGTCCACGACTCACTTCTCTGTCCCCTCGTTTTTCTCTGTTTTCTTTGTTTTCTGAACTTTCCTTTCCAAGGCTTTTCTTCTTTCCCCCTACAGTCTCCCAAGAAGTCTATTTGGGTAGAATAGAATTAAATACAAAAGTCAAAAACAGAAACAATTCAGCTCTTTATATGCTTCCTCACACCCCTCCAGTTCATTGAAAAAAAAACAGGTATCTGTATAATGCCACACATGTAATACCTAAGAAAACTACACTGATACAAATGGGGGGGCGGGTAAGTAGGCTGGTTTTTTCTTCTTTGTTTGTTTGTTTTTTTGGAGAAGATGAGAGAAACAATTTTTGTAAGTTTAGTTTTCTCTTGGAAGGGGAGGAATCCCACATATATCTGGCTATAATGGATTTCACTAAGTCTCAGCAAATAAAGATTGTGATAAGCTAGACAATTTAAAACCTATGGCTCATCAATCACAGCAAATTCAGGAAAAGCTGCATCTGCAGAAGACAGAGGAGCCAGGTCCAAATATCAGACCTCATCTTAAACGTTAAACTCATCATTAAAATAAATTCAGAGATCATATCAGCAACAGGCATATCTGCAGGAGTCAAAAACAAAATAACTAACACATGCTAAGAATAGGATGACAAGTTGTATATTATGTAATTGAAAGGACAGCCTATTAAGACGTAGCTGGCAAGCAAAGAAGAAAACATTTTCAAACCATTAAAATGGCAGATACATTTATATAAACGTCAGGAGTCTCCACCTCAAGGAGCTTAAAGTATAGATAATACGGTCAAGTGGGGAAATTGCATATGTAAATACAGTACCATCAAATGTGAAGCACTTCATAAAGTCATGACCTCAAGAAAGCAGCTACATCAAAGAAATAGCATGGCTATCAGTAATTTTAGGTCTTGCCTTGCCCTCCTCTCAGTTCAGACAACAAGCTAGGCAAAGACCAGCTAATCTGAGCTGCCTATAACTTCAAAAAACTAATGTTATTGAGAAAGCTGGTGACAAAGCAGTTGACAAATATAAATTCAGTGTTTAAGTGACTCTGAAAGAACATATGCTAGGGATACCACAAGTCTCATTATTTGAAGTAGCATAAGCAAGAAAGAAGGCCAAAATGAGTTTCCAATTTGATCTCCAGAATGACTATGGGTCAACTTTGGTGGACTTTGGACTGTCTGAAAAGTCCTCTTTATTCTAGGTTTAAAGGTTTTAGCCAATAAAATATGGTCAGGCATAAAATGGCTCTTATATTTGCAAAAATTAAACAAGTTAAAGGAAAAAAAAAAAAGTCTTCTGCAAAGGAACACATCCTTCTCTGCTCTCCCCACCAAGCCTCTTGTATCCAAGGTCAGACTGTCACAACTACTGCAAGGAAAAGGTCTTAAAAATTAGCAGTCACACAGAACAAAGCCTTGCAGCTCCCCAAAAACAACTTAAGAGGACAAAACTTGCAGAAAGCACAAGAAATTACAAATAGACATTCTATTACTCCTTGTTTTTCCAGCTCCTCAAATCAGTAGATAAATCCTTCAAATGAGGTTAAGACCCCTCCCCCCCAAAAAAGTTTAAATGCATCGAAACTAATAAAAAGAGATGTTGGAATCTGCATTCAAAACTAGTAGTACCACTGCTACCAAGTTAACATCAAATCCATGGTAAAATTGTTCCGGACTATAATGGCCTTGCAGCAAGCCCTTCAAGTTTGGAGGCCCACACATGGCCATCAAGAATACATGTCTTCATCTGCTGATGAGGACCCTTCTAATTAACGCTTTCTTCCTACCTCAACAAGGCCTTTAATTTCTCTGTTTTGATTTCTAAGCTGCATTTTGTTTTTTGAGGAGCAATGGGTTCTGAAGAACTGTCAAAATGCTGGATATGCTCCTTCTAATTGATAATTGAGTTCAAAAAATTCTTCCATATCATGATCACTTGCAACTATTTGCTAAGCTGAGACAGCATTTACCATTCTTTTTCAACTAGAAAACTATCTTCAACCAGAAAATGACAAATACAAAAAGTACGAGAACACACAAAAATAGCTAGCAAGTTACCAAGATAGATTTTATCAAGGTGAGATGCTCTCTTCTACTCCCCACTTACCTGGCAGCATGTATTTCTGCGCTTTAGATCATCTCAATTCTTAGAAAAGGGGAGGGAAAAGGGAGTCCCCTCAAGCAGAGAGGCATGTCTTCTAGACATTAGCCAGGGGAAGAGGGGCGCTTTCCTCATTAACAATAAGCAAGAATGCATATCCTGAAAAAAACATGAGACACCGAGTGCTCATCAGTTTAAAAAAATATAAAATAAAAAATAAAAAGGAAGTCCAGGTTTCTTTCCTAATTTAGGCGAGATAGAATCTAGTTTGCTTTCTCTGGAATACAGTGAAAATCCTTCCAGCAAAAACTACAAACACACCAAAAAACATGCCTGATACTTTCAGGGATAAAAAATAAATAAAATGCTGTTCTATGCAACACTTTGCTGTTACACACTGTTTTAGAGTTTTCTTTCTGCTCTTCAGTAAGGCCATGCTGATACATAACTTAGTGAAAGCAACTATTTGTCTTATCCTCTTCTCCCTTTAGTAGAGCTTTTAATGCAACCTACAGATGTGGATGTCTCTTCCTACTTCAATAGCTGCAGTGCATACCTACAGAAATAACTTATAACTTATCTGTCTCCCCTTCTAGGTTTATAAAAAATGCTCTTTGTTTCAAATGCACAGCATCCCTTATTCTGGAGCACATCCACAACCCTGAAACATAAGATAGGACAGTATCTGACAGAGCATTCAGTTCTGTAACAGAATTAAAATCATTGCACATAAGTAAAAGCTGGAAAACTCTGCAGGAAACCAGCAGACACCCATCACATTTTCCAAGTTTGGACTATTCTAAGGCATGCACATGATAAAAAAATACCCTGGTCTCCATTTCCTTCAGAGGAATCTGAAAGGCAAGACGGAAATTGAAACCTTCCAAAATACACACATGACTTTCCTGAACAGTTCTTCAAAGTATAAAGGAGCAAGAAACAAAAAGCAGTTTAAGATAAAAGCAAATCCTTACTGTGTCTGAACTTCCTTCCAGCAGTATGTTGATTGCTCTGTTCACATCCCCATTACAGTCATGTAGTGCCACTATGCACTCATCCTGGTTTTTTCCCGTCACTTCCATAAGCTGGCAATAAGAGTCAGACATGTTAAAACATCCAAGCTATCATAAGAAAATAAGTATAAGCACCATGTAGTCTCCAAGAATGTATATTGCTACTGTGTCAAAGACAACTAAAAGCCTAAGTAAAGGTATCTGCATTTTACAGAACTGCTTAGGAGTCAAGCAAGAAACAAGACTAAACACAAATTGTAAAGGAAGGTAAGTACTTTTTTTTTTTTCCCCTCCAGTAAACACCGTCACCACCCAGATGGTGGTATATGAGTATAAAGATGCAAACCACCTGTATAGCTCTAATGCTGTTGTCTCTGCCTCTGTGCCAAACATTCCTCTCCCTATTCTGTTGTGTGAGAACAGCCATAAGGTAAATAATGGCAGAGAACTGATCCATCTGGAAAAGAACCAAGACTGAGGCGGGGGGGGAGGGGGGGTTATTTTTCAGCCAGATCAGCTCCCTCAATCCAATTCAGACAAGGCATAACTGAAAACTGCTTACAGACACCTGGTAGTGAATTAGGTTTTGTGAGCCCAGGATGCACTTCCTGTGGAGTGTAAGATAGATATAATCATAGTGTCTGCTATGGCAAATCCAACAACACCCAGAGGAAAACAATATGAACTAGAAATAAACAAAGGCAAAATGTTGGTGATTTCCTTTGCAGGATTTTTAAGTCTTATCCCTCTTCCCACCAGTAGAGCCATAGTCACTACTGGTCAGGGCTGGAGGCTTCAGGAAGGAATAGAATTTCACCTCTGGCAAAACTGCCATAGCAGCATAAGAAGTTTATAAACGAGAACAACAAAATGCAGTTAGCAGCTCCCCAGATAAAGGTTTTATAAAGGGAAAAATAATAAGCAAGTCAAGAAATCTGTCCCTCTGCTGCGTTCATGTTTCCACACTAATTCTTGCCTCCTTCTAGGTGCATTGCTAAGTTCTACATGAGCTGTGCTGTGTTGACTAGTCTCCTAGGATAAGATCACCAACACCCACAGCAGAGCAAGGAACTGAACTCTCTGCATTGCCAGAGTTAATGATCACTAATATAACCGGCAATAGAAGCTTGAATATCTACACATAAGATTCAGTGCAATACAGAAAATGGTGTGATTAGATTGCATTTTAGCAGTACAATTTTATCACTTTAATTCACAGACAATATTAAAGATTTGGGAGCTCAATTTTTTTGTTTGTTTTGTTTGTAATAAAACTTAAATTCACTTGTAAGCTATAATTAGACTTCGTGGTTTTCCCTGAAAAGCAGCCAAGTAAATTCACTAATAAGGTGACAAATTCTCCTCTTGGGCATTTCAATGCAAACAAGCTGAATATATTTTGTGTTTTGAAGATCTTTAACTGGCAGGACCTTACTAGAGAGATACAGTCTGTAAGAGACATCAGCACAGATGAGCGTGGGCATCATAGCTTGTCTACAAAGAAGAGTACACCAGCATATCCATAAGCCAGAACTCTATTGCTGCAATTTATTATAAACAAACTTTTGTTGTGCAATGAGAGCACCTTTTCCTATTTAAACTTAAGTCATTCTGAAAGTGGTTTAATCTAAATCATAAGCAGCCACTCTAGCTCCAAATTGTAAACTAACTTATGAGTACCATATTGCAGGGCATAAAAATTTTGTACTGTAAGGAACATACTTGTTTCACTTTATCTTCAAAGTCTGCATCATTCTTATCATAGATCATCTGAGCAAGGCGAACCTGTTCTGCTGTTGCCTGAAAAATACAAACATCCAATAAAATTCACAAAAAGTAACAATATATTTTTTAAAGCATCTCTTAACATTGCTATCTTTTTTTCTCCCCCTCTCCTGATCGTCAAAAATAATATAGGGAACATACACAGGGGAAAGAGATTAATATCCTTTCCCCTATACCTAATTTTACTGTCAACAGCTTTTCTGGGACAGCAGAAGTCTCAACACGTTCTATGTTTGGACCACAATTCAAGGTTACTACTTAAAGACGACTTAATCACTTAAAACTTGCTACGGAAGCCTATGCTTTGATATATTACTTCTACTTTTAATTAGCATCTATTATTCCAGATAGATATTATTCTCATCATGAGAAGTGCTTCTGTACAAACTGTATCTCCAACAATTCCTGCCTGACTCCAATAGTGTCAGGACTCCACAGACTTAGAAACTTAATAGGAGGCTGAGTTGTGCCTCAAGATTTTCCCTGTGAACAGCTGCATTTATCTTCTCAATAAGTCATTCATCGGAACACGCTATGGGTGTCCCAAGGAAAAAGCAATCCAAGAACACTAACATACCTCACTATGAAATCTGGCTTTATGTGATATTTGTGGTCTACATGAGCAGCATTCCCAGGAAAATAGCATAGATAACTAGGCCACATGATCCTGGACTTCATTTATTGTCTGCTTAAACAGAAAAAGCTTCTAGCTCTAGCTAGGGGAGAAGGTTGATACTGAAGAGAGAACTAGGATCCCAAATGTAGATTGAGGCATTGAGAAAATTTTCTTCACAGCAAAAGTATCCCAACATCCACTGAAATTCTTGACTAAAAGTATTCATCATTCATAAGGCTTTCCAAGTCTCACTTCAGAGAATACAGCGCCTTGAATGTTCAAGTGACCAACCTCTTCAATCGCTCTGCTTTTGGAGTTTGCTACACCAAGGAGGTGTGGTAGGTCACCAAGTGCAAATGCTGAGAAGAGTCTAAAAATGACTCCCTCACACACCACCAGCTGCTGACTTGCTGAGAAGTGACTGCAGCTGTCCCGGTTCCTTGAGAGAAGTGACATTTGTCATGCTGAGAGGCAACATTCCAAGACAATTACTATGTTTGTAACCGAGTTAAGCTCTCTACTACTACACATTTTCCAAGTGTCCTGTTGATGGCTTCATACATCAGCTGGTGACATAAATGGGACTGCTCTGGAATTCCCCACTCCAGGCCTTGTGCTACACCTACACTGAAGCATCCCGGGCAGCACTCGGAGCAATGAACTGCTTACTCAGTGTCTGTTAAGAGCTCAGTAGAGAACAGAAAGAAATGGTCTGTCCTTTTCTGAATTAAGCCATATTATATCCTCTCACTCAAACTTCAGGCTCCCCAGATCTATCACAGCTGCTAAACCGGTGAAGAGATCTCTTTTAAAGGTATCCATTGTAAAAAAAAAAAAAAAAAAAAAAAAAATTGGACAATGTGATTTCTGTATATGACAGCATATTTGACCAGAAAAAAGTCATTAAATGTCATTTTTATTAACATAGTATTTTTAAGTAAGTTCATATTAGAAGATAAAAATATACAAATTTTATAACAATTTATGAAACATGCAACAGTATCTCCATTTTTCCCATACAGAGACACTGCAAACACAAATAGGTCCAGCAGTATCAGTATTTATGACAGTGAATTACACCACCCACCAGGAGATGAAATTTAAGGGGGGGGGGGGGGGGGGCACGCGCACAGCAGCACACAGGGCAGGAAAAAAAAAAAAAAAAAAAAAACAAATTTTTGCTACATAAACACACACGCACAACCCCCAAAACATTGTCGAAAAACTTTTCTTCTTTCCCCAATGACTAGTTCGCCTTTATTTTTAAGGCATCAGCTTAACAACTAACATTGTATCATTCTGGACAATGCTGTGATCAAATTTTATTTGTGACTAAGAAAATGCTATCACTTAAGACAGCTAGAACATTACTCACACTTCGCAAGAAATGTAATCTTTCAGTATAACCAAAATAAGGAGAATTTTTAATTTACTTACAACCATCAGAAGACAAAAGCGAGGAAAACAAAGTGACAATGATACACCCAAATACTATATACAATATTTATTATCCAAAAGTAATGGAAAAAATGCTATGTCATTTCTTAAATAACCAAAATTATGATCAATGTAACCCTTAAGCCCCCACTTGAGAAAGCAACACACTTCTAGATTCAGAAAGAAGAAATCAATGGCAACCAAACAATAAAATCCCACATATTGCTAATGATAAAGCTTGTCTAAGCAGAAATGTCTACATGATACCTAAAAAATAAAAAGCATGATGCACTGAAACATACTAGTTGTATACTAAATAGCATCTTCTCCATTCAATTGATCAAACAAGTATTCATTATGCAAAGGGAGGAGATGAAAAAAAAAAAAAAAAAAATCAGACAATGCAGGAATGCTGTTGGCCATAATGCTTGGAATCACTCAATCATGCAGGTTTGAAAGGACCTCCCGCCTGCAGATCCCTTCAGAGGGGGGTTGCTGCTTTGGGCCTCATCTAGTCAAGTTTTAAACATCTCCATAGACAGAAATATCATAACTTCTGTAATGTACATGTATTCCTGCACTGAACCGCCTGTTCAGTAAACCATTATTTTTCTTTTAACAGCTGGAATTTCCCATGTTCCAGCTCAGACCATTGCCTCTGAGTCTGACTCCATCTTCTCTACACCCTGTCATAAGGCATCTGGCTAGAGGATTAAGCTCTTGCCTTTGTTCTGTCCTCTTATGGCTGAACTAGCCCATTTTCCTCACCCTTCCCTCATTCTGTGCTCCAGCCACAAGCCATCTTGGCAGCCCTTAACTGGACTTGCAAATGCAAAAAAAAGCAAACAAACAGACGGAAGATTCACTTCTCAACCCGCTTGCTACACTCCTGCGATCTTAGGTGTTACTGAACAAAAACAATTCAACTGCTTATGTTGAAAGTGACTTTCTAAATCACTTCTGTTCATATAGTGAATACTATATGCAACATTACAGGAGCCCCTGCATGTTAAAGATGAGTCTAAAAAACCATAAAAGACCACTTCTAGAGGGAAGCACCTCTAGACTGATGCATTCTCTGCCAGCAGAGAACTAAGGCAATTCTTGAATTGTATCCAATTTGGAGAAGTATCTGACAACAGAATAACAAGTTGCCAGGAGCAAAATAATTTCACATCTTCTGTAACCCTGAAAGACACAGAACTTAGCTACCATGTTGCTGTGTCAGGATGACAGCTTAATTTCAGTCTCATCAATACTGAAAACAGGCTTTTTTTTAATCCACTAATGGACCTTCTTCATCATTTTGCTTTCTGTGAAGACACTGCACAAGAAGTTCAGAATTTCACAACTTGCAGTTATGCTGAATCATGCTGTGCAGCATGGGACCCATCCTGCAGAAAGCTTTTCCCACCCACTTCAATTCCTGTAGCAATGAGAAATCTTCTAGCACCACGAGGCTAGCATGGAAAGAGTTGAAATCTGAGTACATCGATGCCACCAGACAAAAATCTTGACATAAGCACAGGCATAGAAATCCTCCCTGATGGGGAATATTGCTGAAGAACACAAAATTCAGTTAGAGACAAGAATACAAGACCAAGTAAATCCTGTGTTGGGTTACCAAGCATTTAAAATAAGTTATCAAACATGCTCTTCCAAATAAACTACGGAAAGACCCCTCCTCTTCTTTTCTTAGTTTTTTATAACTTATGGAAGAAGTACATATTATTAATCGATTACTCCCGAAATGAGAAAGATTATATAGCAGCACATACCTGTACTACTTGTTTCTGTGGTTGTGTTGGCTGTGTGGCTGAAGTCTGTGTTTTATCCCGAGTGCCCCGGGTACGTTCACTGCCCACCGAAGTCATCATATACAGTATATACAAAACAATGTATGTACAAAATAAAAAATCTGAAAGAAAAAACTCTGAGTTAGAACAGGGTACAGATTCAATATTCTGGTAATACAACAGTGCAGCAGATTCAATGTGTATTCCATGCAGAAGCTCCCGAGAAATCAACTTAAATACACTGTTATTGGATTTATTGCACAGTCTTTATAGTAAAGAAAAAATGCAGAGCATAACAGCATCTTTAGCCGATGTGGATGTCCCTAGATCTGTACGTCCAGACTACATTTAAAACTCACATTTTTCCAGTTATTTAAGATTCAGACTTTCCTATCTGCGAGTCTGCTGAAATTTCAGCTCCAGCTGTATCACTCCTTAAGTTTCTGTAACACCTATCTTGTTTTGACACTTGGAATTTTACCATGCTCATGCCCACTCCAAACACTCCTGCGAAGACCTGCCAGGCAGCATCATCTGGAATACGGCGTTTCTGCTCTTCCCCATCATTAAACTCTTTTCTTGCACTTTTAAGGAGGTCATGGCCAGTGTCCACTCTTAATGCTTGGCCTCATTTGTAACAGAAACGATAATCCTTGCCTTTAAATCAAGCTTCTGTAGCCAATATTCCAGTATTATTTTGTATTCTTGAGTTTTTTTTTTCATATTTAAAACTTGCTAGCACCTTGTTTTACACATACCTTTGTGGCATGATCATAAAGAAAAGCTCAAACCCAAAAGCCACACACACATACTAGCGTAACCCTGTTATTTTATGTACGCACCAGTCATTCTAATGCATCTCCTACCACTACAAGTACTTTGAAACAAGAAATGTATCACTCCCCAGTGTTTGTACAGCATTTAATACAAGATTAACTGATGAATATGGTTTATGCAAGCTGTAATAACTGAAAACAGATTTCTCAATCAACCAGAACAGTTGTAGCCAACATCCTGGTTTCTGTCTCCACACCACTGACAAGTGAGACTGTGTGTTTAGGGAACTCAAGTCAACCTGCAAGGTACACCTGGGTCCAAAGAGATGCGCAAGGAGGAAAGACCTTTTGCTACAGCCCCAACGAAAGAACTGGCCTCAGCATGCAACTCCCCAGGATAAGCAGCTCTCCTGCAAGTTGGTATCGCAGTTTAATACACATGAAAGCTTAGACACAAAGCTACAAGGACTGCAGGGACAGGGGTGTGTTCAATGGCAATTGGATGTTCATAAATAACATACACTGAAGTGAACTCGAGCAGTTACACTGAAGTGAACTCGAGCAGTTACGTGCCAAAATTAAAGCTGCACTGACATGCTATATTTTAAATATTGATTCACAAGGCTCATGAGTCTCACATAGAAATCCAAAAGCTCATTAATCCCACTATGATCCAAAAACCCTCAATTTGCAGATACATTTTCATTGACCAAAACTGAGCTCTGACATTGAAATTATTTATGTGATAGTTAAAGGGTTCAATACAGTGCAAGGAGAAAGTCTATTTCCATGAACTCTTGCATATTTAACAAGAAAAGGTCTGCCTTCACCAGGAACTGCCTGTAGTATGATCTAATAGGAACACAGTGTTTCTTCAGCTTTATAAATACCTTCACTAAAGCCGCTCTGCTCTTAAGGTAGTCTAACTTCGTTGTCTTCCAGACCCCAGAACAAACAAACCTTTATGGCACCGCATTCAACACCCCAAAAGACAGATACAATCAGGAGAGATGTAATTCAAGCTCATCTGACAAAATGTTCCAAGGAAAGCAAAATATCAAGTAGTTTTGGTGACATTCTACACAAAGTTCAATATTTATCACAAACTTTCTGGTCATGGCTCTCCACTGGTGTTTCAAACACATCTGGTCAAGTCCTCAGTTGAGTCTACAGTAAAAAATAGTTTCTCTTTGTGTTAAAATGTGTTTTGTAAGCTATGATGCCTAGACTTCCAAAGTCCTAGGCCTAACTTAAGTTTATGTACACTAATTATGACCTTGGAAAACTTCTGTTTGTTTCTGAAAGCAGTCAGTGGGCTCATCACCACTTGGAAAGGAACCATGAAAAAAGTCCTGAACAAAGAACTCGACAAAGAATACTAAGTTCTCTCTCCGAAAGACAAGCTAAGGCTACAAGGATGATCAGGGGCCTGGAACATCTGCCCTATGAGGAGAGGCTGAGGGAGCTGGGCCTGTTCAGCTTGGAGAAGAAAAGGCTGAGAGGGGACCTGATCAGTGTCTATAAGTACCTCAAGGGAGGCAGTGAAGAGGATGGTGCTGGCCTCTCTTCACTGGTGGCCACCGACAGAACTAGAGGTAATGGCCACAAACTGAAGCACCAAAAGTTCCACAGGAACTTAAGGAAAAATTTCTTGACAGTGAGGGTGACAGAGGCCTGGAACAGGCTGCCCAGAGAGGTTGTGGAGTCTCCTTCTCTGGAGATCTTCAAAACCCGCTTGGATGCAGTCCTGTGCCACGTGCTCTAGGTGACCCTGCGTGTGCAGGGGGGTTGGACTAGATGACCTCTAGAGGTCCCTTCCAACCTTAAGTATTCTATGATGGTTTCAAATAAGATTGCCCAGATTTGCCCCATTTTGATTGAAAACATACCAAAAAATTGTAACTCCATTTACTCTCAATTTGTTGATCATTTCTAAATCAAGATCACGTTTAAATAGATTATGGTGCCTAAAAAAATCAGCTTAGATTTCAAATACCTATTTCTCTACTCACACTACACAAAGCTACGCTAAGTACCAAAATCCACATTGTAGACATGGTTGAGATTTTCCACCTCTGATACCCAGGCACCATATGCTTCCTGCACAGGATGATGCTCCTATGTCACATCTATTTAAGCTATGCTTATTTCTCAGAGTAGACAGAAGGAGAAAAGCACACAAACATTTGAAACGCTACTAAACGACGACGACGAGCAGCAAGATCAGTTTGTCAATGGGAGGAAGGCCAAACCACCTTATAACAGGAGCTCTAGAGAAGATCCTAATCTTGCTGACCACATAATCCATGACAACAGAAGTTGGTTAAGGGGTTGAAGTAGCAACCAAAAGCCGAAGTGAGAGTCCTTTTGGGGAGCAGTGCGGACTCCCACTTGCTTCAGACAACTGCACAATCAGCACAATCTACTATTGAAATGACTTTACCCCACTACTGATGGTGCATTAACCAAAGAAACATTGAATCATAGAATGCTTAAGGTTGGAAGGGACCTCTAGAGGTCATCTAGTCCAACCCCCCTGCACACGCAGGGTCACCTAGAGCACGTGGCACAGGGCGGCATCCAAGCGGGTTTTGAAGATCTCCAGAGAAGGAGACTCCACAACCTCTCTGGGCAGCCTGTTCCAGGCCTCTGTCACCCTCACTGTCAAGAAATTTTTCCTTAAGTTCCTGTGGAACTTCTGGCGCTTCAGTTTGTGGCTGTTTCCTCTAATTCTGTCAGTGGCCACTAGTGAAGAGAGGCCAGCACCATCCTCCTCACTCCCTCCCTTGAGGTACTTATAGACACTGATCAGGTCCCCTCTCAGCCTTCTCTTCTCCAGGCTGAACAGGCCCAGCTCCCTCAGCCTCTCCTCATAGGGCAGATGTTCCAGGCCCCTGATCATCCTTGTGGCCCTGCGCTGGACTCTCTCCAGCAGCTCCACATCCCTCTTGTACTGTGGAGCCCAGAACTGGACACAATACTCCAGATGCGGCCTCACCAGGGCTGAGTAGAGGGGCAGGATCCCCTCCCTCGATCTGCTGGAGACGCTCTTCTTAATGCACCCCAGGATCCCATTGGCCTTCTTGGCCACGAGGGCACACTGCTGCCTCATGGTCAACTTGTCGTCCACCATGACACCCAGGTCCCTCTCTGCAGAGCTGCTCTCCAGAAGGTCTGTCCCCAGCCTGTACTGGTGTCGGGGGTAATTCCTCCCCACATTGAAAGCACCTTAACTATTTTGGTGAAACTGTACATCCTACTAATGCATTGGCAGGTAGAGGTGGGCAGGCACCCACTGCTTTCACAGTAGCACTATGACTACAACTTTGACTATTAACTGGGCTATTATTAAAGATGGGGCTGGACAAAAACACCTCCTCACTCACCTACCAGCTTCTGTGCTCTGATCCTCAATACACAAGTTCCTCAGCAACAGCTTACACTTGACCTTGGAGGCACATTGCAACTCCCCCTAAGCAGCTACAACAGCTGTATTTTGAAGAAACTGATACATGTTAAATCAGAACCTCAGAGCATCAGCAAAAAAGGAAGAGAAAGGATTAAGAAAAAGACAAAAAGACAAAAAGACAGTGGACTTTCCAAAATTGTTGTGTAAAGAAGCACAAGACTGCTAGAAGTCTTTCTTACCCTGAAGTGAAATCCAGGGCCTCCAGAGGGAATTCAACTTTCAAGATTTCCCCATAAAGCAAATGCCTGTACTTTAAAATGGAAAGCAGTGGAGGCATTTAATGAGAAATCATCTCAAGTCTCAAGATTTGTCATCTTAGTGTTTCTGTCTACGTAAGTTTAGCCCAAGAACACACTACAACAACAGCAGATACACCAGATGGACCATTGCATCACAAACCAGCATCAGACCCATGATGGAATGGCAATGGGCAGGTCGGTTTCCAGAAGGGTACCCGAGTGTTGCTACCTCAATGCCCAATCTCTCTGAAGAGACCAAATCCCTTCCTCAAAAGTCTCCGTGTTGCCTTATTCAGCACATTTACTTCAGTTTTTGCTTTGGATTTTAGAAGGAAAGGAGAAACGCAAACAATCAAAGGACAAGTCGATTCATATCAACACAGCAAAGAAGCTTTTTAAATTGATATTAATTCTTTCTTCAATCTTATGTTTAAATTTTCTTGGGCAACACAGTCTAGTCCTTTTTGGAGTCAAGATAAGCCATAAAAACTAAAGACAGGCCTAAATACAAATTCACCTGCCAATGTGGCTGGATGAATGAGAGAATCTACTGTGAAACAGCCCAGGTCCCACACACTGCTTGGGTTTCTGGAATCTTTCTTAAGTTAAATATTCACTTCCATCAGCTGAACAAAATAACTTCAATTCTTCTGATTCTTCTCCTGAGGCAAACACACAAAAATTATTTTCTTGACTCTCAGGACAAGGAGCTGTGATAACACTGTGCAGAGCTCTCTGAACACCCCAAAAGTATTTCTTTTTTATTCTCTAACTACAAAAACTATTCAGTCAATTTCTTGACATGACAAGGCTGGGAAAATGCTGTAGAGCACTGCCTCATGATGACGTGACTGCAGTACATGTACAGTGAGCCCAGATTTTATTACGAGCTTTGAACTGAATACCTATACAGCTCTGGCATGACATGATCTTGAAGGAGGACAGGGGAGAAAAATTGCATCTTCAAAGCATCAATACAATGCATTTCCTGTAAGAACTGCTGCCTGAGATCCTCACCATCTTTATTATTACTTGAAAGCAGAAAACAGTTCGCAGAAGTCACATCTCCAGGAGGGGTGCTGTTTACTCAATGCTTGTATTCCCCTAAGCCAACAATACCCAATCTGAACTCGTGGAAGGGTTCCTACGTTCTCATTTTATGTTCTTCTACAGCAAATATGAACAACATTGATGACCAAGGGCAGACTGTCACTGGCAAAACACCCCAGAGAGATATTATCCTCCCTGTGCTCTCAGGATTCACCAAGAGAAAAGCACTGCTGAGAGCAGGACGTTCTCAGGCTGTCCTGGATATCTCTCTCAGCTGTCGATTAAGCACATCTGGATGAAGGATAAAACTTCACATTTGGCTTTTCATCACTTCCATTGCTGTTGCCCCACTAGTTCTTAGTCTACATCTCGTGCCCCCAAAAATGCACAGATGCAAGTTAAACAGTATTCCAAAACCCCACTTAGAATTTCCTATAATATACAAAATTAGTTAATACTAAAACCCATCTTATCTTCATTGGTAGGTAATTTAGTTCATAAAACACTTCCAAAATGCACTTGCCTAAACCTGTTCTACTAAACAAATGCCCTTCAAAAGCAGATCAATAATATCAGGTTTAAACATAAAATATTTTCCTATTCTAAAATATATCACACAATCAATAAGTGAGGTAACCTTAGCACTCCCAGGGATGATACTGCTTTACAACTGTTTACCTAAACACTCTACAACCATCTCTACATTCACTATCACAAAGACAGGGGCAAATTTTGAGCTCAAATGGTTCAAGAAAATTTATTTTATTTTCCAAGCTTTAAAAAAGTTTTAAAAGGCAAAGCTTTATAATAAAGGTGACCAACTGTCACCTTCAGCCCTAGCACAAAACGAACATATGTGCTTCAAGTTATGAATTCTCTCTCCTGTTAGCAAAGCCTGATGAATAAGCAACTGCATACTGATTACCAAGGTTAAAATCCAAAGCTGTTACTTAAATTACTACTTTCCAGTGGATCCAATGAATCTATAAATTGCTAGCAATGCACTTATGATCTACAACAATCGTTTTAAATCAAGGGAAAAAGAATCAGAAAAAAAGACACATTAGCAAACCATTCCTTTGTAAAATACTTTAGGACTGGAAAAACAACCCAAAAACTCTGAAAAGAAGGAAAGAAACCAAGAGTTTATTTTAAGGATTAGTATACCTAAGCAAATGTTAAAAAGAGAAGGAAAAAAAAATACACAAATAGATTCTACCAACAATAAAAAAACAGACCACAATGTTTTGGAAGACAAAGAAGTGCTCATAGTATTCAGAAGACTGGAGACAGACAGAATCCAGTTACATACCCAAAGCCCCCTAACAAGAATGATACTGAAAGGAGACTAACCAGTGCATGTCACATAAAACAGTAACATGACTGAAATTATTCAAAAATCTAGCTTTACAATATCATTTTTTGGCATTACCCCAGTGTTTCTGCATTATAGCTGTGTAAAATGGGAATCACATTTTAGCATATGCTAGTGATTTCCCTAGTGTCTATCTAAAACTGCCAACTAGACACAATAAACATCCCATGGCCTTTCTTCACAGCTTATAAATAAGTATTCAATCTTAAGAAACAACAAGAGTCCTTATTCATAAAGAAAACTTCTGAAGGAAGACGCAATTTCTCCACATTTAACCTTGTCCAAGGGAAAATCATGCTTGACTAACCTGATAGCCTTCTATGATGAAATGACCGGCTGGATAGATGAGGGGAGAGCGGTGGATGTCGTCTATCTCGACTTCACCAAGGCTTTTGACACCGTCCCTCACAACATCCTCCTGGGCAAGCTCCAGCAGTGTGGGTTGGATGAGTGCACAGTGAGGTGGATTAGGAACTGGCTGGATGGCAGAGCTCAGAGGGTGGTGATCAGCGGTGCAGAGTCTAGTTGGAGGCCTGTAGCTAGCGGGGTCCCCCAGGGGTCAGTCCTCGGTCCAGTCCTGTTCAATTTATTCATCAATGACCTGGATGAAGGCACAGAGTGCTCCCTCAGCAAGTTTGCTGATGATACCAAACTGGGAGGAGTAGCCGATACCCCAGAGGGCTGCGCTGCCATCCAGAGGGACCTGGACAGACTGGACAACTGGGCGGTGAAAAACCTCATGAAATTCAACAAGGCCAAGTGCAAGGTCCTGCACCTGGGGAGGAATAACCCCAGACACCAGGACAGGCAGGGGACCGACCTTCTGGAGGGCAGCTCTGCAGAGAGGGACCTGGGTGTCATGGTGGATGACAAGTTGACCATGAGGCAGCAGTGTGCCCTCGTGGCCAAGAAGGCCAATGGGATCCTGGGGTGCATTAAGAAGAGCGTCTCCAGCAGGTCGAGGGAGGGGATCCTGCCCCTCTACTCAGCCCTGGTGAGGCCGCATCTGGAGTATTGTGTCCAGTTCTGGGCCCCACAGTACAAGAGGGATGTGGAGCTGCTGGAGAGAGTCCAGCGCAGGGCCACAAGGATGATCAGGGGCCTGGAACATCTGCCCTATGGGGAGAGGCTGAGGGAGCTGGGCCTGTTCAGCCTGGAGAAGAGAAGGCTGAGAGGGGATCTAATCAGTGTCTATAAGTACCTCAAGGGAGGGAGTGAGGAGGATGGTGCTGGCCTCTCTTCAGTGGTGGTCACAGACAGAACTAGAGGTAATGGCCAGAAACTGAAACACCAAAAGTTCCACAGGAACTTAAGGAAAAATTTCTTGACAGTGAGGGTGACAGAGCCCTGGAACAGGCTGCCCAGAGAGGTTGTAGAGTCTCCTTCTCTGGAGATCTTCAAAACCCGCTTGGACGCAGTCCTGTGCCACGTGCTCTAGGTGACCCTGCGTGTGCAGGGGGGTTGGACTAGATGATCTCTAGAGGTCCCTTCCAACCTTAAGCATTCTATGATTCTATGAATATAAAAGCAAACACTAGGTAAGCCTTAACCTACAATGTGTGCTAAAAACATCATTATATCAACTTTTGAACTCGAGCTTTGCAGTTTGGTAGCAAATCCAAAAAGCCAAGACACCTTTTCTATAACTGCAGAGAACCTTACTTCTTAAGCTAGACAGTCACAAAACATACACAGTAAAAAAAAAAAAAAAAAAAATCACGTATTCAGGAAAAATTAAAGAAAACAAAGCCTCAAAGAAAATGTTTCTTTTAAATATAAGCAGGATATTCTAAAATATTTTTTTATGATTTTTTCCAAGATTATATTTTTCACAAGAGAACGCACTTTTTTTTTTTACATATACCATTCTAAATTAAAAAAAAAAAAAAAAAACACACACACACAGAAACCACAATTTAAGTCAGTATTAAAAGCTGCTTTCCTTATCAATCTTATACTTCCAGTATGTCTAAAATCTTGTTGAAAACTCATGGTGTTTGGTTAAGTGAAAACTTTCACGAAGTTCTTTGTTTGAACTTTCTTTCAGGGGCCCAGAAAGAAGCAGTCTCACAGAGAACTGAAAAACATGAGCAATCCTGGGTTTTTCTGCCAATTGTGGACCACTCCTTCTACAGCCTTGACCAGGGCTAGTGTTTGGCATATCTTTAAACAATGCTTTATTCATTTCCTTTAACATTAATCTTTGTGCTAACCTGCTTCAGTTGGGAAACTTGGCTTTTTGGTTTTATTCCAAGTTTTTCCAATAGGATTTTTGGGTATCATTTTCCTCAATGTAACAACTCCTCAACTTGGCGTTGTGCAAAAATTCACATATTATTGTTCCATCTTTCTAGAGTTCCAAATGAGGCCAGCTGTAGCACTGATCTAGACCCAAACGATACACAACTATCCAAAGAAATGAATGACTAACAACCATCTGTACAACTGCAAACACACAACATACTACAAAGAAGAATTTAAAGCTAAGAACAGGAAAAGATTAATTCAGACTCTTCTTATATGTTCAATAAGAACCAAGTTGAATGGAAATTTATCTCCCACTTCCTTAACTTTCTAACAGAACCACAGAAGACAGACAAGCTGCTCACCTGTAACTTCAAATTGACCAAACTTTTAATGAATATAATTCAGTATTTATTTTCTCTCCAACTTGAGTGGGGGAAAAACGAGACTTCTTGTAGATGCAGACTCACTATGCACACCCTCCACCCCCAAATTCACCTTTCCTCTGCAAGTCTTGACCGACTTGAACATCATTTGGCTGCCCTGCAATCTGTATTTCCAGGAGCAGGCTGCTGCTCTCCACTATCACTACGTCTTTTCAAGCCAGACTAGCTTATAATATAAATTTAAGAATCAATTTTTTCAGATGTTTGCCATGTTACACATGGAATTAGTGCATAAAGATTTCCTTCCAAAACATCTTTCCTCTTGATAAGCCATTAAGAAAATACATTTCACATGATTCACTAGTTTTCTTAAAGCTTATGTGTCTTACTGTCATTTAACCTAAACTTTTTTATTTAGGAGTCCTTTATCAGTGTACTGTATTTATTACAATGCTGTAACTAAAAGTCACGGATTCCATGCTTGGCCCACAGAGGTAAACTTACAGGTATCAGTTTTAGAGGTCATACTGTACCTATGAATCTTCACTGAACACACAGCTTGGTTATGTCAATCTTTAAAACCATTTCGCCATAAATATCAGTTAGTTTCTTTTAACAAAGAGATGTCGTAGGTACATTGAAGTTGAGGATTGGTTAAGAAACTATTATAAGCTTTACAACTCAGATGACAAACTTGAGTTTTTTCTTGGTCAAAGTTGATCAAACAAATCACATACTATTCTACAGGTGGCACAATTTCAGACATTTATAGAATACTATTAAAAATCCTAGCAAAAATAACTGCTAAACATACTTGCAGTAAAAAAAATAAATAAATAAGGTAGTGCTATAAAACAAGTAAGCAATGGTACACAAGTTTAAAAGAAAAACAGTATGATGATTTAACATACTCTCAATTTAACACATGAAAACTGCTCTTCAAGTTCAAAGAGTACAATGTCCCAATATACAGCATTTTAAGAACTAACATCTTGAAGAAGAAAAAAAATAAAATAAAATAAAAAATGCAACTTAGCATGTCGACATGCTTCCTCTGATAAAAAAAAAAAAAAAAAAAAAAAAAAAGTCCAAACACACACAGTTAAGGCAGCAACCTCTCCAACCAAGGCTGTAATCAGGAGAAAGTAAATAGCTGAAGCTACTCTGTCTCATCTTCAGAGCCTCAAAATTTGCAAATCTGCAAGAGTTTACAGTATTTTTCTAAAAAATAAATAAATTCCACAAGAAGTAGCCACTGGCCTTTTCAAAAATTAGGAAAATTTTCTCAAGAAAAACTCCTGACCCACCTTCTTGTAGTGTTTGAAACTCCAAGGCACCAGGCACTGCTATGACCTTAGTTAAAATACCATAAAAGAACCTTGCACCAGAGCCAGAGCTCAGCAGTTGTCATGAAAGTTACTGTGAGATCACAGCTGCATCTCAGGACCTTCTTTCCAGGAGGGAATGCAAGAGAGTGACAAAAACATGACAAAACAGCTCTCAATACACTTCATTTAAACTTCACAGAGTACATGGACCTGAGAGCAGCAATTTTGTGGAGTAGAATTATTACTTTTACTTATTCACAAAACTGAATTTGAAGAGTTACAAAAACATCCAAGAAAAAAAAAATATTCTGTGCTCTTCTCAGAATTTTATTCCAGAAAAAAAGAGGAGAAGGAAAAGGCACATTAAATAGACTGTTGTTCCCAAAGGCATTCCCTTAAAGCAATCCAGCTCCTCAAAGGCTATATATATACACGCACACACACACACAATTAATGCAAACCAAAAAAAACCCTTAAACACAAAACAGTAAGACTAAGGCCTTCTATCCATAGCTGATCAGTTAAAATTTAATATGTATCACACACATAAGCGCAATGTTTTGTGTTTAAGAAAAACATTTCTTCGATTAAATGTTGTTATTGTTATGAAATTAAAATAAATAAATAAAATGGAAGCCCATTGGGTTCAACGTTACATAAAAAATGCTAGGATTAAACCCTGGGAGTCAAAAATCAACCTCACACTAATGTGAAGCACAGAAGGCTGGAAACTTACAAAAATAATAATTACAACAACACAACAATATTTACCTGGGGCTCAGTGGTCATTAGAAGTTTCAATACACATGAAATCAAAAAATGGAAACTGTACTTTTAAGCAACAATTAGGTCAATCTAAAATTTTTAATGTTGTGAACAATTTTTTTTTTCAAAATTTGAGATAAAAATGCAGCATAGGACTTGAGTACCTAATTTTCCATTAGCTCCTTCAAAAGTTTTGATCTTTGTTTCCAGAACCTACTGTTTATCAACATATAAAGATATGTACTTTTAAATCATAATTTTATTTTTGCTCTGTTGTTACTTCATTCAGTCTGTGTTACAGAAATGTATAGCAACATTTTAGTTATTTTTTAAACTCCTGTAGCTATAAAGCTTTGGTTTCAAATAGGACTGTAAAATATTCAAGGCATCTTTATAAAGTTTTGGAACAACTCAATGGCACCTTTTCATCATCATCTTTAACTAGAAATTTGGGTTATTTTAAAAACACGCATAATTCTAAACATACACAACACAGGCTAAGTATGTTAAGTCAGTATTTCAACAAAGTTGAAGATATGCCAGAACTTGCACTGTTTGGAAGATCAGTTTACACCTGGTCCTGGAAAAGCCAAGCACATCATGTTTCCCAAATTGGGCTTAAAGACTTCAATAGAGCAGAGCTCCACATTTTTTTTTAACCATAAAATATCTTACTACCATAAAACATGAATAGTAGAATAATTGTCTTCAGCTGAATGCTTTTAAATTCTACTATTAAAGTTTAAACTTACATTTAGCAATGTAGTTTTTGAGCTATGTTTATGTGAGGTCATCTGGCAAATTACGCAAGAAGTCTGAAGTTAAGATTTTTTCAGGAAATATAAGTGGTAATGGTCTCACTACATTAAATAGTAGAGCTAAGTGAATCCCTAAACAGAGCTAATTTTCCTATCCCCACAAATACCAGGAGATAGCTTATCCCTGTTCCCTTCAACACCTCCCCACCCCCCCTCAAAAAACAAACTTAAACTGAAAAATGTATTGCCCCGTGTTTACATTCCTATTTGAACTTATGAAAAAATAGTAAATCACTGTTGACCTAGACCTATAAGTGCAAAATAAAAATGTGTTTATAAGAAATACTAGAAGAAATAGGCACAAAGCACCATCTCATAACTTTACACTTCGTGTTACTGAAGCCCCACTTGCTACACAGTTAGATACTAACAGAGCAACAGCCCTCAAAAGACTGAAATACACTCACAGCATCAAATAATTCACCCTGTTAAATTAACATATGCAAGAAGTGCAGAGAACAGATACTCCCTTCCACCTCTCAGAGTGCTCCATTAGGTCTCATCACTCCCAGTGCTATTTCATTTTTAACCTTGAGTGCAGTTTATCAAAGCTGGAATTTTGTTTGTTTACAGAGACACACCTAAGGCTTCCCAGCATTAACAGCTTGCTTTCTGCTGCTATGAACCAGACTCTGGATAATTTAAATGAGCAAATAAAAGTAACAATCTGTCACACCACTCGCTGATCCTAAGCACCAAATTCTTCCTCCCTTTTTCTCTCACCTCAAATCTGACTTAATACCCCCAAGTCACACCCTGCCCTCACCTGTCCTCACTTCACAGGCGGCTCGGTTTGACTCTCCCGCTACAGGCCACGCTGAAACCTCTTCCTCAGGCACAGGAGGGAACACACTATCAGCAGAACAACCGATCCCAACTTTTCTGCAATATATTAGGCAACTGCAAGGGGAAAGGTTGCATGTCAGCTTTTCAGTGAGAGTGGGATATGCAACCACAACACCAGCTCCAAGCCACACAGCTCTCCTTGCAGTCCCCATGAGGATAACGGCCACCACCCTGGTTAACTTCTGTTCTCTCCTGCATCCAGTTCCAGTCCCAAACATCTATTTTTTTTGGCTAAGCAAGAAAGCTTTTAGTTATCACACACTGACTCAACGTTCAAAACTTGCTTGGTCTGGCCTGCAAGGTGAGATGCGTCACTCAGTATGTTTTCATGTTAGATTTTGCTTAGATATCCAAATCAACTGAAAAGGGATGGTTCTTCGGTCTGCTGGGCCTGAATTCCCCCATATTTAGGGCAGGCCATTTCCTAGCTACAGAAACATCATCTTCTATTGATTCTATTGAGTTATCTTAATACATTTATGCAATAAGTAGTTAAATTTATCAATTTTCCCTCTGCTCCCATCCATAACACAAGTATTCAGGAGCACCCTACCAGTCAGTAGAACCAGCACAGGAGACAAGTCATACAAATATTTGAGGTAATTTTTTCCCAGAAGAAACTAATTCGCCGTTATTTCTTTTCAGGGGACAGTTCAAAAACAGCTATCCCAACATTTCTCAGACACTGCATGATTACCCATGAAGTCATTTTAACCATGCAACCCCATTTTAAAATTTTGCTACAGTTTTGCTACTCTTTTCTTTCCATTTTGCTCAAGAATAAGGCAGAGGTGGATCCATTTCACTTTACCAGGATCTGTGCAACTACAAAGTTTTGTTAATCCCATTACAAAGTACTTAAAAAAAAAAAAAAAAAATCATTCTAATGTACAGCAAACTACTCAATATGCAGAAGTGCAACAAGAACTCAGCCTAAGATGCCCTAAGCACTATATATGCCCGAGACCACCATTCACAATCCATGCAATTTATAGACAAAACATACATAGGACTTAGGTGATTTTATCACTGTCAAAAGATTAACTTTTTGACCCATTTCTCTACTAGAGCACATGGATTTTATTACAACTTTCAGTTCTGCTAGAATTTGGGTATCCAATTACACCATGATTCATGTTTAAAATATGAACCTTGCTACACTTTTGGATATACATTTAGAGAAAATGCTGCAAAAACCATTCACCTTTCTTCCCATCATGAGTCATGAACTACTATCATCTGCACCTCTCCTAAATTCCACCTTAACCCCCCCCCCCACACACACCTTTCTCAAAGGCATAGAAGATGTTTAAGTTTGCCTCAAGGACAATATATTTGGTTACGTAAAAATAAAAGGGCTTAAAATTGACAAACTTATCAAAATTGCCCACAAGCAGCTTCATTATGGACAACCCTCAAATTCCAGCAGAATTCCAGACAGTCACATAAAGAGAATTTCTATCATTCCTGCAATTAAGGCAAGTACAATAAAAATCACTAGGACTTATAATCTACCATAATACATCAAGAGAAAAAACTGCAGACAATGAAGACTGAAGTACAGGTATAAAATTCCTTACAGCAAGGTGCTTTTTAAGGTGTAGTTTCTTCCATAGCATCCCACAGCAATTATAATGCTATAGAAGAACTATTCAAGGAAAATAATGTGTATTTTCCTAAGACACAAAAAAAAGTTTCTGGACATGGCTGCTCTCTGAACATCAAGAAGAAGCAAAGAAAGGTTAAGGATTTATCAGAAGCCACAAACTTTTCACAGACACTGAGGAGAGGAGAGAAAAAAAAAGAAAAAAAAAAGAAAAAAAGAAAAAACCACACACACACACACACTTTCACATACTCATTAACTTGCCTCCACCAAGCTCATAATACTGCTTTGGTCTTCTCTAAACTTGATTTCAGACATCTTGGCACTTACACCAGGTTCAAAACACTCCAACTTGTTCAGTGGCTACTGAAAAAAGGCAAAGCACAAGCCTTGGAAGTGCAATGTGGCTTCTCTGAGCCTTGTTCCTCCCCATTGCTTGTGGACCCCCAAAGTTAACATCCCTAAGTTAGGTCACTGTTTCGTCAGGCTCAATATGGATCACAAGTCAGTGGCCTGAAGAGCTTGCGACCAAAATGTGAAATAAAAGACCAGTACCCAAAGATAGCTGCAGCCTGAGCATCAGGAGCAGGGACCAGACTTACAGGGAACAGTAAACTGTGAGCTCTGTACACACAGTCCCTTTCAGGGGGAGATTTGGCACCAGGATTCATTTCAGATTCACACTGCTGAAATTTACCTAAGTTCACCTGCAAGATTTAAAATCAAGCAAGAAAAGTAAATGCAAGACTTTAAAGAAAAAAAATAGATCAGTCATTGCCCCCAAATACAGTAAAGTGTGGACAATATGAACACAGGAGATACCAGTCAAATGTTTATCATTAAATATCCATAATTTGGTTAACATTTAAAACTAGATATAATAAGGAAGTATGTTGTTTGCTCATTCTATCAATCACTCAAAATACCTGCTTGACAAAGATACAGGAGAAAAAAAAAAAAACAGTTTTCTTTGCTCAAAAGCAATCTCAATATGGTCTTTAAAGCATTAGCCTGTAAACACCTACTTGTAGAAACAGTGTTGTAGTCATAAAAATCACAACCGATGTTCTCAAATTCTGCTCAACTAGCATCTCTTGTAGATCTGGAATAAACTGTGTTTCTTGTTTCATATTTCATATGGTTTCAAACCATAACATTCAGAACAGGAGTACTACTTTGGGTGAACCCCAAGTTTTGGGAAGGATGGAAGCTCTCAAAATTGGAAACATGTTTGTTTTTAATGCAAATTGGTACATTTAACCAGGTTAGTGGCTCTTCCAAGCTAATCTGTTGGAAGGCTGATTTTAAAAAAGGGAAAATGGAGGGGGAAAAAGAAAAGCTTGATGAGTTTATCTTCAGAAGAGGTCAGAGTGTGTCCCAGCTTTCACAAAGACAGCCAGGAGAAAAAAAAAAAAAAAAAAAAAAAAAAATCAGAACTGAGAGTATAAACAACTCCATGCAAGGGAACAACATGCAAAATTATTCACGCAACCTACCTTGGAAGTTTTATAATCTATGCAGGACATAAAACAATGTGCTCAGCAAGAGAGCTGTAGTAGAAGCAAGCTGAGCAAGCCATGAGAACTTAAGCATAACCTTTAATCTACCTGGTAAATGCAGGACTGCATCTTTAGTCACTGTTTTATCCTTTGCAGTACTGAGCAGAGGGGAAGCTGAAGATCGCATGCTACTAAGCTGCAGGAGACTTCCAGGCGAACCAGGAATCCTGACAGTTATTTGGACAAAATTTAACAGTGTACTTTCATGCTACAGCAAAATGGAGAAAAATTTTGTACTTTTTTTTTGGAAAATAAAAAAATAAAATAATTTCAAGTAATTGCAAAGGAGCTACTTCAAGCTTTTCATTATAGCTCTCACTGTAAGAACATAATTGGTTTAGGGAATTTATTTGAGAAATAGTACAAGTCCAAACCAGGTCTTCCCTGGAAAGCAAATTTGTATGTAATGGACAACAAATGAGCAGACTATATCAGTTAAAAAAAAAAAAAAAAAAAAAAAAACACCACACACACACACACATCAAAACACTACCACAGAAACAAAAGCATTTTAGTAGATACTATTTGTATTTCCACTCATGTTTTGAAGCATACAGATACATCACTAGGAGAGTTTCATTAATCTGTTCTCTTATAAAGGGGAAAGTTTTTTTTTATTATTTTTTTAAAAAAAACCAAGGTCATACAATGAAAATCTGAGAGCAAAACAAAGTTCTTCAGAGCTGTGAACCTGTGCTTTAACTAAATAAAAGTCAAAAGATACATTAACAGATATATATTTGCATGCTTATTCTCTCATGAAAACCCTATTCCAAGTATCAATTCTAAACATTACTGAAATCACTAACAAACATTTTTATTACACTAATTATTAATAAAATATTAATATTTATGATACATATATTTCTCGAGCACTATTAATTATGCTACTAAGACTATTATCACTAGGGGACACTAGCAAGAGATATAATACATACCAAAAAAATCATTTTATTGGGAAAACATGACTTGAATTACAGTCAGTGGGAAAAAAACATAGAAAACCAAAAATTTACTTGTAAGTTCTATAAAAGATTAGCTTAAAATTTGGAAAACTGAAAAAGGGGGGGGGGGATTTTAGCGATAATTCTGTTAGCTTCAAAGTCACCTAGAATGGTTAAATCCTCTCTCATGGTACCAAGATCCCTTTTGAGGACTTGGCAGAACTACGCAAATGAAACAGCCTTAATTTATGAATTTCCATGCCTTTCCTTCCCCCCCCCCCCCGTTTTTGCTATAAAAAAAATAAATCAATACACTAGCAGAACTGCAACTAGAAAAAGCAGAATAAAGCTCTCCCACTTTTCTCTGCTCCCCTTTTAAGTCACCAGATGTTGTTAAGCTTATAAACACGCATGCACTCATTTCCCAGAGCCTATAACTAGTGTAAACAAATTTAGTTAACTCAGTCTCTCCACATAACACTCTAGGAGCCCCAAAACATCATCAATGCTGCAAACTGATTTAGCCTCACTCACCTTCAAGTTGCCTGGTGTAGGGTTAAAAATAAAATCTTTAAACAAGTTGGATCAAACCACCCCACAGAGATCAGGTACAGGTATAAATACTGAGCCAGTCAGGTAGAAATCCAACCCAGGTTCTGCTAGAATATAAGATATAACCCAAGGAATTGCTCAAAAGACCTGTATATTAGAAAATTATTAGAAAAAGCAAAGGCTTAGAAAAACAAAGTTGATGGTGTTGGTTGTGAAGGGCTCCATTTCAATGGAAAGTGCTGCTGCTCCAGGCCTGCACATTCTCCCCCTCCCTTCCCTTACATCCAGCTCCAATTTCTCTCCTTAAAAAAAAAAAAAAACAAACAAACAAAAACAGCTGCTCTCACACCAGGAAGGCCCCTCCATTTCACCAGCCACCACCATCCCAGAGGCTGCTGCCTTATTATTGGCATTCATCATTTACTCAGAGATGACTGGGGCCTGACTGCTACTTAGCAGTGAGAACCAGCAGGCTGGCACTCTCAGCTTCCCCTCGCATCACTCAACACAACCCCCTTGGTTTCTGTTTCACCAACTGCATATTCCTTTGAACACAACGAGAAGGGCTCTGCACATCCAGGCTCCATGTGTTAACACACACAGAAGAGAGAAGCATCAAGTCTGCTTCACCCTGACCTACTCCCAGGCCGTATTAAATAGCGCTGCAGACATCAGAGCTTTGCAGCTGGGTTTGAAGGGCAAATGAATCCCTTCCTACACATAGTTTCTTGTGTGTTTTGAGCAATTTGCTTTCCTGACGTGATTTCCTTCAGGAAATACAGCAAGCACCCCAAAGCCTGCTTTTTTTCTAATGCACATAAGCAAGCCCAGCAGCAAAGGCCTGCCCCGACTTAAAACTCTCAGTGAGTGCACATGGTCAGAGGTGAGGAAGGACAAGGCAGAGCAGGTTAACAGGGAGGACGGTTCATTCCCAGCCACATCCTCAGGTAACCTGCTGCTGCAGTTGGGATGTTGTTGTTGCAAATTTGGGGCGGCTGCAGTCACAGATTCTGACCCAGCCACCCTGCCCCCCTTCCCAGGGAGAAAGCCCACAGGAAGACAAGAGGAAAGGCAACACAGGAGCCACGGTGCAGGCCAGGTACTGAGCAGATCCATAGCTACTCATCCACTTGCTCCTCTCCAGAACTGCCAGCTCTCCCAGAACGGGCCGGGGCCTGGAACAGCCCCTCAGCTCCCACAGGGCCCGTGGGAAAGAGGAGGAAGGGGAAGCGCGAGGCTGCAGAGCCCCCGCTGTAGCACCGCGGCGCCAGGAGGCCACAGCGCTTCCTTGGATGAGACCGAGCAGGGCAGGCGGTAGCTCCAGGCCCCTCCGCGGCACGTGGAGAGGATGAAGCCACCGCCCGGCTCCCTCCCGCGGCCCCTTCCCGGGCGCCCGCAATGTAGGGTAGGGCGCGGGCTGCCCACAATGAAAATGCCGCCAGCAAAAGCGGAGCAGAACTGCCTCCGCCGCCCTCGGGCAGTTAAGGGGCGGGGAGAAGAAATTAGCGCGCGCCCTCTGACCGTTGGGCTCCCCCCGCGCGGCGCGGGCGGGCGGTGGGGGAAGGGGCCCGGCCCCACCAGCGCTGCATCTCCCAGCCTCAAGGCGGGAGGTGGGAGGACACGCATTGCGGGGGGGGGGGGAGCGGCCGCTGGCCAGACTCATGCCCCCCTCCCCACTCGCCCCCAGCCCCCTCGCGCGCGCGGCCCCGCTCAGTACCTGCCCAATGTGCTCACAAAGCACCAGCACCCACCAGCGTCACGTAACCACCCCTCACGTCCCGCTCTCCCTTCTCCTGCTCCACACGCGCGCGAGGCCGCTCCCCCACCACGTGACGTGACGCAACGGCGCGCGTGCACTCTGCTCTTCCGCCCGTGTCACGTGAGCGACAGTCAGGTGAGGCGCTCGCCGCCGGGAGTGACGTCATGCGGCGGCGGCGCTGAGAGCGGGTGTTGGCTCCCGCTCGCGGCGGCGCTAGTTCCTGTTGAGGGCCCCGTTTTTGCCTCCTTTCTCTTGCACCCTCAGTCGTTATGTCCAGGTGCTCAGAGCCCCGGGCTCTCCGCAGTTCCCGGTTCCTTCCCGATGTGCTGGGCTGTCACCGGGGATCTACAGCCGCCCCAAACCTTCCCCGGTGCAGGAGCACCCTGCGGCTTCTCAGTGCCTGCACCGTTTCCCAGAGCAGCGCCCTGAACAGCTGGAAATTGAGAAACAATTTTGTGCTTATGTGTGTTTTTTTATTATTGTTTATATACTTATTTACTTGACACTCCTTGCCTGGGCTAGGTGCCTGGAGGCCTCGTCGCCGGGAGGAGCCCCGTGAGGCACAGGGCCAAGGGAGAGCTGCAGTGCAGGAGGCAGCAGGTGCTGGGTTGGCCCAGAGCTCCAATAGCCCCCTAGGCTGAGCGGGAACAGGGCAGGCAGAGAGGAGTGGAGCTGGCTGGGCTTCCAAGGAGGCTCTGAGTCGGGCTGTGATCCAGGGAACAAGAAAAACAAATACATAAAAGAATCTTTTCTTTTTTCCTCCTATGTCCAAAATTGCACCTGTGACCTCATGTATTCCTTCTGAGGAAGACCTGGCACATTACAGGCCCTTACATTACAGGAGGCACCTTAGCCCCTGTGGAGATCTGTCTCTGTGTAACAACATCAGGGTGTGAGATTTTGGGATGCCTGCTCATCCCCTGGTGTTTCCAGAGAGAAATGTGCTCTGTTTTTTGTCCCTTCCTATGGTCTTGTATCCACTACTGCTGTTCATTCCCTTTGGCTTGAGCACCAAGCTGTCCAGGCGAGTAGAGCAGAAGGGCATCAAATCTCCTTTTACTCTAGCCAGTATCTGAAAACTAGCCTATGTTGCTTGTGATCCTGACTTCTCCGCTTAGCCAGGACACACAGATTTAAAAGACCCAATTCCTTGATTTCTATTACATAGATAGGCAGGAGCCACAACAGCTCCCACCGTTTGAATGCAGCAAGACTGCTCCATCCCCATCTTCTCCCAAGAAAACAGAGGGGATTGTAGAGAGAAGTTGAGCTGCTGCCCAAACAGCACACAGGTCATGTTGATTTTTTCTTGAGGCAGCTGTTGATATTTTGCTTTATTGCTATTGGGGGAGGGAATTAATTACAGCTCTACACAAAGTTTCACAGGCTTTGTGACAAACGTGTCTGTGGCTCTATAATCTGTGCAGATTTAATTGGCAGTATTAGCATTCTTACATCATGATTTGACAATCCTGTGCTAATCGAGGTGGATGCTTGACAGGCAGCACACAATAACAAAGGGTGAGAGCTCTTGGGATGCTCTAGTCAGCTGGTGTGGTGCCAGCTGGAGGATGTCACTGAATAACACAGAATCTAGCCTAGGAGCATTTGGAATAAGGCAATTAAACAAGGATACCAGGACAAAAAGCAGTGTGGACTTCTTTCTGCTATACGTGGAGTAAATACAAAGGGGAAAGCAGTGTATTCTACTATTGGAGCTTCGAGAGGAGAGAGAGAGACATAAAATAAGGGAGGCTCAGGGACAGGGATCCTCACCCTTGCTCTGGATCGCAGAACATCGGGGTGGGAGAGGAGACCCTCAACTAGACGGAGCAAAAGTTTGACAAGGCCTGACAGACAAATCCTACCTGCTTAGCTACTTAACCTCTGCCTCTGTCAGGACTTCAGCAGCTGTTACAAGGATCTGCAACCTTTTGAGTTTTCCAACTACTAAAAAATATTCCAGGGGAGGAGCAGATCCCACTGGGCTGTATTTTTAAGCTTCTTTCAGGTGTGCTTGTCTTAGTCACCTATTGCAGATTTCTTAAATAGTCTCAGTCTGTGTACCACAGGCTAAAAGCCACCGTTGTGGTGAGGTGGCAATCTACTTGTTAGTCAAATTTAGTTTAGCCTTTTTTTTTTTTCAGAAGAAAAAAAGAAAAAGTCTCTTGTTTCAGAAAATTGGCCTACTTCTGTGCTACAGACAGAAAAGGTAAATTCAGAAATTCAGAATGGTAAGACAGAAATAGAGAGCCATCTATTCCTCACAGGCTTGGATAGTAGTGATCTGTCCTCTTGCTAATGGCCACTTTGTCCTGTGCTGTCCACCCTCACCTCTCAGACTGTCCAGACAATGAAGTTCAGAGCAGGTTTTTCTCAATTTAGCCCGAAGTTTGCATATTCTTTGTGTGCCTTTTTTTTTCTCCTCTCTCTAAACAATATCACTTGGTCTAGTAAGGATATTACTCTTCTCTACAAATTGTTCTTATACCCTTAACCAATCATACTTGCATCAACAGCACTTCTTTTCTCCAAAAAGGTATTCTGGTAGCCCCAAGAGAGCCAACATCATTCATTCATTCCCACAGACTCCACGAAGAAGATGCTCCATGCTAAAAAAAACAAACTTGACTTTAAGATTTTTAGTTGAGATTGCAGGGATATAGGAGTTCTCTTATAGTTATAGTGGAACAATTGAAAAGGTTGGATGTACGTCAAGAGATGTTACTATTGGGTGTACCAGGAGTTGCTGCTGCTTTAAGACTTGGGATGAGGTTCCTAAAAATTCAGTCTAGAAATTGGTTTTAATGCATGTATGTTAATATTCATGCTGAAGCTAGGCTTCATCAATGTTTGTACTTGAAAGGGTTGCCATTTCAGGTATGGAAGCAAGCCTATCTAGTATAGATGCTGTTCACTGATTCGGAATATTAATGGTAGAAAGGGTAATGATAGAGTTGCCTGATCTTGATAGAGTTGCCTGATCTTCCTATAGCCCAGGCCATTAAAATTCCTAACACCCAAGGGCTTCATTAGTCTCTTGTGTTTAAGCATCATCCTGGGAATTCACATTGGATTGCTTGTTCACTACAACCCTAAAATCCTTTCAGTTGGTGCCTTCCCAGGGGCAGACCATAATCTGTAGGTGAAGCCTGCAGCGCCTGCTCCAATTTTTCTAACCTTGTAATTTGGCTGTATTAAAAGGATGATGCATTTTCACGTGACCAGATTCTGAAATTGCTCTGTGAAACTGCCTTATCCTCCTTGTTATTTTCTATTCCTCCCAAACTTTCCCATCTGATGTGACTTTGGGTTTATTTCCAGATTGCTGGAAGAGACTGTTTAACACATTGGAGCCTGGTGTAGATCCTGCCGAGCCTCATTAAAAACACCTTTTTCAGGAAGGATGTTGGCAGTTCTTAATCCATGGGGCACATGCTGTGCTAATGGTGAGTGCTGCCTTGTTCCATCATACTCCCAGATTTAATTCTGACATCTTTATCAGCCATACAATCTCTAGGAATTAAGCAGGCTTTGTTTTACAAGACTTGTTTTATACAGTGTCATGTTGCCAAGTATTAGCTGTGGTGGTAGCCTTAAATTCTTTATTAATCAAATCCCTTGTCAGTTTTCCATTTTTTTTTTTTTGCCTGCCTGTTACATCAAGGAAAGCAGTCTATAGGAATCTGGTCACCCCTCTGCACCCTGCTCAAACAGTGGTGCACTTCCAATCTCCTGTAATTTCCAAAGATTAGAATTATCCCCATCAAGCCAGAAATTTCCTTGGCCTTCAAGAGATCTTGTGTGCAAATACTCTAGGCACAGTGATAGAAAAGCATTTTCTTACTGTTAAATGTTATCAGTCAGAGAATTGGTTAATAAATATTTTTGTCCCACTGTGACACTAACATAGTATCCTGCTTCTCAATGGAACAAATATTTTTGAAATGCTTCTACTTTTACAAACTTTTTTTTTTTTTTTTTTTTTGCAAAAAGTTAATACCTTTAAAGCAGTCTCCTAATGGTTCAGCATGATGGCTAGAAATTGTTCATTACGAGCTAATAAGTTGTTGCAAGCAAAAACATTGCTTTGCTAGTATAGCCGACAACAGTTCCTCTAGCAGAATAATGCAGAGGAATTTGCTCTGTTTCTCTTCTAATTTAAATTATGGCCCAATCATAATTTCTCTCTGAAATGTATCCCAGTTTCAGATCAACCACACAGACACACAATTTGTCTTCACACAGAGCTAGTGTGGGGCTGAGCTACTCACTCATCCTGGAGCACAAGTGCAAAGCTATTTCAGTTACCTGGTCGCACAGACATGAGCCAGGCCATGGCTGAGTTGATGTGCAGCTTTATTGACCTAATGCTGTGCCCTGTTAGAAACTTTTAAGCCTCCCTGCTTCATGCTCTCCAGTGTTTCTCCCAGTACTTACAGAGCATCTGCCTTTATCAGCTGGGTTCTGATGTGCCTAGTGGAATCTCATTGCTCCCTTAATCCAGGTACTGGAGATGCATCTGTAATTAATTGGTAATAAGATGGTAGAGTTGTAAACAGGAAACTAGAAGCTCCATTATTTGCTCTTTTCCCTAAACTTCAGCTTAGGATAAATGACAGCCATTTTTATCCTGTAATGTATTTTAGAGAATGTGTAGAATAGAATGTCCAAGGATATTTGCCAGCTATAGTTAAATGCCAGTCACCTGCTATAAATTATAAAAGGGCAATTTGAAGATGCTACTGGCAGTGGTGGGAACAAATCATTGAGCTTGAAAGGGCAGGGCAATAGAGATTGGTAAAAAGCTAAAGCTGAGTTCCTGAGGTCAGCAGGAAAGAGATGCTCCTAGAAGGACAAATAACAGGTGGCCCTTACCCTAGAATTTCATTCCTGGAAGAGGGAAGAAAAAAAAAAAAGAAGAAAAAAAAAAAAAGGTCTCTAGGAAATGGCTTTAGCAGACAGCAAGATCAAATACAGTTTTAGCTCGATAGTGCTTTCCCTAGCAGCTCTGCTGGCCCAGCTGCTGCGTAGTGCCCCGCATCTCTCAGCTACCACAGCAAGCGAAGAGATGGGTCACGCTTTCATTTGCTAGAAACAGTCCAAGCAACAGTCACGCTGACTTTTTGACCACAGCTCTGCTAGGTGCCCATGGCTCATCTGTTATCTCTCCCAGCTTGTGGTATCCCTTAATGAAGAGGAGCAGGTAAGAGCCTCCATGCAGGATGGTGCTTGGAGTAGCAGATCAGCAACTCCCAAGCGCCATGTTGGCAGCATGCTCTCTTGAGCTATGCAGGGGGCTGAACCCATCCCAACACTGTTTCTTTTTTTTTATTCCAGATAAGGAGGTTGTTGGGGGGAACTGAAGAGGTTGGGAGACGAAGTGCTGAGGTGCTTGTTTTCTGTTCATGGTGAACTTGTTCACTTTCAGTGACCCCAGAAAGATGTCACCCGTGTCCCAAGAACACTTCAAGCACCGTGTTTCTGGCATCTCATTTGTATATCCATTTACAGGGTGTATCACCTTGAAAGACCCTGTACTGGGAAAGGTTATGCTAGTCATCCATCAAGCAGCAGACAGGATGAGCACAGCTATGGTTAGGAGGAAGGAACTGCGCAGAAAAAGCTATTCCCCCACTGCAGCTGTCTTTGGCTGCCTTGCTCTGCAGCAGTGGTGCTACCAAACAGGAAGAGCCGAGATCCCAAGTCACAAAGGTCAGAAACAAAATACACCTGAGCAGGGAAGTGATGACAGCAGAGCAAACCTGCAACAGCTGGGCTGGGAGACTGAAGATTGAGTGTTGAAAGGGAGAGATAACATGCACTCTCCCAGTGTTTGTACTGTACAGTGAAAGCACAATCTGTAGCAGCCTGGACCTGGCACGGTCTCCAGGCCAAGGAATGCAATGCATCTCCTCGCAGATCTGCAGCCAGAAATTACCATGGCCACAGGCACACATGCCAAGCACAGACTGTGAGAAAACACTGAGGGAACTGGCACTAAGTTTAAGGAGTGAAGTCTAAGAAGTCAAGACTTTGACCATATAAGAGTTTAAAAACACAACAAACTAATTACTACAAAGAGATGAGCTGCAGTGGGGAAGGGAACAAACTATGCTCCATCTGCAACAATGAATAGGAAAGCAAGGGGACCTGCAGGCCAGAGAGATGGGATAAAATGGGTGAATGCTGGAATCAGCTGCAGAGAGAACTTCAATATTCATTGCTGGGACACACATCTAGGACCAGCACACCAAGTACCGACTGTGTTGGGACTCCCTGAGGTTCTCAGCATCCCCTATCCCTTCTGGCCCTATGAGCCAGCTTACAGGTTCCATGTGAGAGCTGTACTTGATGGAACATTGGATGCAGCAAGGAGCTTTTAAATAACCCTCACGGCCAGAGCCACTTCCACAGCTTGAAGAAAGTGCTCCTCCATCCTCGTTTTCATAAGGCTTAGAAACAAAGAGTTGACAGGATAGGAAAGCTCAGGCTTTGGGCCAGGTTCTGCATTCAGTGGACAGAGCAACTGTCCAGAGAGAAAATGTGACCATCCAGGAACAAAGTGCAGCCCACAGGCTGTTCACCTCCAACTCTCACACTGATACAGTGGCACAAGCTCATCTAAACCTAGGGATGGAACACACAACGAGCCAGGAGGGGCAGACTGTAATACCCCACTTTTTTTCCAGCCACATGTGTGACTAGCTCCAGGGCTAGAGGAATTTGTTTACTTATTTCAGCCTTCAACGTTTGTTGCAGAACTGACATTCACAGGCTTTGGGGACTCTCCTCATAGTTCCATTTCTTTGGGCATGAGGAAGCCTCAGTAACCCCTACTACAGCACCAGAGCTAGTGCAGCTGGAGTAAGTGCCTCCCAGCTTGCCTGCAAAGCTGCAATTTGCCCAAGAAAAAGCCCATGTGTTTCAGGGACAGGCCATATGCAAATAAGAAGGGGAAGAGGAGCTGCTTTTAGGCACATGGCTTTGAGCTTAGATAGTTTTTCTAAGAACATTCCTACTCTTCCCCAACACCACCTTCACAAGTCCAGCCAGGGAAAAAGCAGCAGTAAAATAGGCCAGCTATACAGAAATCTCCACTTCTGAGCAATGAGGAGATGGTGGCAGATCAAGTGCTGTAGATACACACTTCTGGTGCAGGAGACCTCTCTGAAATCCTTAGTCCTGTACTTGCATTCTGTACTGTTCCAACACCCAAGAGGTATTTCCTTCTTATGAAAATGAAATGGTCAAAAGGAAACTCTTAGCAGGAATGAGGTACCAGAACAAGAGAACAGGAAGGGGATGCTTTGAGATCTCTACCAAAGATACTTTGAAGAGCAAAACAGACCCAACCATGTCGTTACGTACATTTCCTATGGAAGGCAAGGAGTATTACTGCAGCTGTACCGTGAACAGGACTGATACTTCAACTAAGAAAAAACAGGAACAAGCTGAGAACCTGCTCTGGGGATATCAGCTCATTTCATTTCCTTTGAATCGGTCATCCAAGCACAGAGGCCAAACTATTAATGGAAAAAAAAACAAAGGCTACTTTCTCTCAGCATGCTCTGAATTTGCTAGCAACAGGAAGATTTTCAAGTAAAAGAAACAATCAGCCAACACACTATACAAATACATTTTATTTAGAAATACCCATAATAAGATGCACAAATACTTTTTGTTCACCGATTTTCAGATCACACAACTTCAAGTAGTGGAAAAACAAACTGAAGTTAATTACAATTATTCTATATAACAGAGCAGTAGTAAAAGATCCATTTGTCAGACTACAGCATGGTTAACAATACTCAGGTGAGAATGTACAAGATCTAGGTATTTAAAAAAGTGCATGTGTCATGGCCACACACACTAACACGATTTTTCAGAGAGCAACAGCTTTCTGGCATGTGAACACAGTAACTCAGTTAATGCAAGATGGAAAATTAGGCTCTTACATTTCCAGATCAAATTATCTATTAACAGTTTCACCCCAAATAGCAAATTAAGAGTTGTAAATGACACATGGATATCAATCTTTAAGATCACTGATACACTGTCCATGTAGTCGAGTAACACATAGATGACCTAAAATGGTAAGTTCCAGCCCATACCTTCACAGCTCTTCTACCACAGTCATCTTCAGAAGAGTTTGAAGCACTTGCATTTAGCAAACTGACAAAAGAGCTGTAATGAGATCCAAAATTTTGTACCCACACTGAGTTCTTTAATGCAGGAGAAATTCTCAGTCCTCACATTTCAAAAACCCTATGTTCCACCTGCAAGCACACTAACTGGATCACATATTGCTGGGTTTGCTTCTATATTCCCATCTAAATGAAGAAAAGGTAGAAAATGGTGCTGATCTGACAGTAGCTGCATTGCTTTAAAGTTAACACACATGGAACCTGAACTCTTCTCTCCAGCATCTCTCAAGCCAAGAAAGTTCAGCAGGTTCCAGTACTCAATGTAGTATGTCCTGTCCCTCCCCCTCTTTTTTTTTTTTTTTTTTTTTTTTTTTGCTGTGAAATAGGGAGACAGTGGTATATGATGCTTGGGAAAGACCAGCAAGGACTGTTCTGTGGATGTCAACACATAAGAGCAAGAAACAAGAATTAAATCAGTCTTCAGTTGAATTTCTTGCATTGCAAACACAGAGTACTGCTGGTGGCTGCAGTAAAGGACAGTACTCTTAAGCAATCATGAAATCAAAGAAGAGACAAGTGCATTGGGAACCTTGAGTGACAAGGGGGAGAGTGAGTGACTAAGCACCGAAGAAACTGCTTCTTCCCCAGGGCATCTTCACACCCTCCACAGAAATGTCTAGACACAACGTGCAGTCATATACATCAGCAGAAGGCATGAGGGAACAAAAGCTCAAGGCTTCCAATAGTCAAACATTCCAATATCAGCTCATCTCTGAACACATCCAGCTTTTGATATTACCGCTGACCAAAGCCAATTATAGTAGTTTTGGGCCCAGGGTCAGAGTTCAGCTACAATTAGTAGATCGATTTTCTCATATCCCATCAATTTTGGGAGAAGTTCTGCAGAGAAAGCCTTTAGATGGGATCAAGAGTGAGCAGAAAGTCATCAGTGAGCCTTTTGCTTTTGCCTCCACACGAGTCTTCAGTTATGACCTTGAAAAGAAGAGCCAAGGGCACAATTCTCTTGCCTAGAGCACCACGGATCAACACACTAGATGCAGAACCAGGCACCTCCATTTCCTCACCTACTGGTACCAACAACACAATACAGATGCAACAGAGGATTACAGCTTCTGCAGACTTTGCAGTTGTGGGAGCCACCACTTCTGAGTAAGTCAGACAGTAACTGAAGTTTACAGTTAAAAAAAAAAAAAAAATCTTTCTACAAGGGACCACATTTTCTTTTTATTATGACTTGATATTTTTCAGACTAAGCAAGCAGCCTTGACTGCATATAAAGATGGGACTTAACTGAATATTAATATATTTAGCAGAAACTAAAAACTAAAATAATAATAATAAAAACTTCAGTTTAAATCTGCAGTGGGATACAGAAAAGGTAGTTAGAACAGTAAATACACACACAAAAGCTCCTTGACCAGTGTCAATACATTGATGACTAATTATGTTGCTTTTAAGAAAAAGTAACCTATTGGATCAGAAGATTTCTGTACCTAGTTCCAGTTATGTATATTCATACCCATTTAAGGCCACAATTGAGGAAGTGTTCCTGTTTCATGCTCTCACAATCAGATTATATTTAAGACTGGGAAGGGGTATTTTATAGCAATCATACTATTCTCTGCTAACAGCAAAAGAGGCAGAAACCTGGCCCAAATTCCAGATATCCATTTGAATTTGCAAGAACAAAAGTGTCTCAAAAACAAAGCCAAATATGTAATGCATTTGCCTTAAAGAAAGTCACTTTTTAAACAGGAAAAAAACAATTCATAAAATACTGAACACTTGAGCTGCACATGCACACAGGTTAGATTTGCACACTATCTGGAATTTTCCACATTTTCTTTTGCAAACTGCATCAATAGTTTTTAACAGTTTTGCCTTACATGTAAAAACATGCACTACATCTGAAAGGAGCTGTTACTACTCCACGTGACAGCTTCTATGATGGTTCTGGATCCAGTGCCGTTTCTGACACAGCTCATGGCAGAAGGAGCAAGCAGAGAAAGACTCTGTTAGATAGGTGGAATTGCAAGAATTAGACATGAGACCTTGGATTCAGAATGAATGCCAGCAAGTGTCGGCAAGTCCTGATTTTTCTTTCTTCAAGGCTTTGAATCTTTAAGTATATTTGGAAACAAAAAGAACAAAAAAACAAAAACAGTTCACTGTAGGACATCCTACCCTCAGACAACAAGTTGCGATCAGTGCACATTTTAAAACGCCTCATGTAGTTTGTGCATCATATTCAAGTACATGGTAGGCAATGGGGAAGATCCAGCATTTGTGTACACGTTAACATACAGGCAAGCACTGAGAGATGTCCCCGAAAAGACTGATCTCGAGACAAACCAGTGCATTTGACTTGTGTCTACATCACATCCTAAAGCAAATGAGTCACAATTAACAGTAAAAACCTGTTGCAACTTCAACGTGTAAATCTTAGAAAAAGACAATGCATGTACCCAGTCCTAAGACAGTGACAAGTTTGTGAGATAAATTTACAAAGATCAAGGTACCATAAGAGAAAGGCACATTAACCTCTGGTTGGTCCGTTCTGTTGTTATTTGGATGAATCAGTGATTTATATACCCTGAGACTGCGGGAGGCCTTGAAAGGGAAAGGAAACCAGGTGAATGGGCAAATAAAAAGGACAAGTTTAAGGAAATGTAAGATTCAGCACCTCAATTTTCCCTGTTAATAAGGGAATCTAAAAAAGCAGTTCCCAAGAAAACAAAGCATTGACTCCACAATTTTTGTTGGGGGGAAAAGAGGTCAATAAAAATAAATCAACATCTAAGACTATAAAGACATACCATACTGCTTTAACTGTATTATACATCCCTCTTAATTCAATGACCAGAATTTGTATATAATCAAGTGTTTTTCTGTTTTTATTTGTTTGTTTTTGGGGTAGGGGGAGGCTCCAGAAATGGTCACACAACCCGGACTTTCCCAACTCCAGCCAACCTGGCACTCTAAAATAGAGTCTGCACTTTCTTAGACCAGAACAGATCCAGCACAATACTTGAGGGAGAAGCTATTAGAAAATGGCACCCCATTTTTAACTGGAAGATTCCTTTCCATCAAGAGCATTCCTTTAATTAGCCAAGCACCAGATTGTTTTGATGAAGAAACCCAGAATTGCAAGCAAAGAGAATGCTTCCTAATTTAAATCCTTCAAAATTACACATGGGAAAACAAGAATGAAAGGGCCATCTACTTGGTCTCTCTGAAAGCAGATTTCAGATTCAGTCCTTTTACAAAATATCTCCTGAGCAATGATAAGGGATCCTGCTCTGCATCAACTCCTCAGGTGTCCCATGAGGAACCCAAGCCCTTTTATGGGGCCTTTCTCTTTCCTTGTACCCTTTTGTCTAACCTTCCCACTGAAGTGCCCACCCACAGAGCCCAGGGAGACCACAGGCAGGAGAACCCTTCCAGCAGGAGGTAGCCGTGTTCTCGTTCCCCCCGCACCTAGAGTACGGCTGAACTCTTGGTGTTTGTCCTTCAGAGACTTACGTTCCTGAGGACTGTGCACTCTGACAATCTCACTTTGAGTTGAGGTCCGACCAAGGGCGGTGCACACTGCTGTATTTTCACCTGGCTTGAAACGAGAGAGCTTATGTATGGCTGGCACAGTCCTCCAGGGTTCAGCATGGGCCAGGCAGATTAGCAGCTCGGGTCTGCATTTCACACAGCTCTACAGCAGCCTTCCTACTATTAGCACTACTTATTTCAGTAATTTAGTCATAGCAGTGATGATAGTCATAAGAATCAAAAACCATGGAAAAAGGGGTTTAAAGGAAAATAATGGTATCAGACTACCATAGATACCTTCAAGTTCCCACCTTGCTGCTGGAAGATGCTGCTTTCTGTGGAGATACAGTGCTGGACAACCCATCTACTCTTGGTTTCTTGCAAATAAAATGGATGCTTCCACAAACAGTCTAACCAAACCTGCTTTATTTCACATTTGCACTGAGTGAGGGACATCCATTAACAAGGTCAGCTAGTGCTTCTCAGCTGAGGAACAGAAATTAAGACACCGAACTCCACCACTTGACATAGCTAGATCATAACTTGAATCTTGGTCTCTGCAGCTAAAAGCTTTGTACAAAGCAAGTGCTCAGATGACAGAAGAGTATGAAGTTTTAGAGAAAAGGAATCGATACACGAGTTTCTCAATTTTTAAGATATAAAAACTGCCAAAAATTTCACACAGAGGTGGCAAACATTGCCCCATACTGAAGTTCAGGGGTCTCCCTCATTAAGTCAGAAGTCTCACCCACAACGTAAGCGCAACCTTTGTGGACAGACTAAACACAGTAAGATCACTGGGCACTCCTGCAATGTGTCTTCATGTGGATCTATGAGGAAAAATAAAAACTAATTGAAACTAGGAACAAGCATCTATTTACTACTCTTTCATAATTTTCCATCTTGGACACTGACCCCAGCAGACTGATGGGGGAACAAAACAGAAGTTCACTCACTTCCTTAAAACAACTCCAGAAAGCACCTGGGTTAGAGCAGCAGTGACTCTCCTTGCCTGACATCATTATACAAGGAGAAAGCCTGGAGGAATAAGGTATTCAGGGAAGAAGGTATTCAGATAAAGAGGGTCTGAGCAACCCTCACTACTGCACTCAGGCTAACTCAGCAAAGCAGCTCTCACTTGCTCAGCAATGTCCATGACACAATACCTGGTATCTACTGAGGGGCTGCTACCCAGTAACTCATGAGCTGGGTACTACTGAACTCCTAAGCTACTAACTTGATTGCATGTGGTTATGAATATTGAAAGTGTAGTATCCAGATACACCAAAAGAACCCCAAATAAATATGATAGTCTAGTGAAAAGAACTGAGATGTGAAAGTTAACAGCTGCAGCACCTAAGATCCTGCATTACTTAGTCAAATAGCAAGGAGAAGAAGAAAAAAAAAAAAAAAAAAAAAAAAAACACACACACACAAACAAAAACACCCTGAGTCTTTATTGAGATTAAAGGTCTCCCTCCCCCTTCAATCCCATCACTCAGCTAGCATGCAAAATGCTAACTGCCCAGTTCTAGCTTTAGCCAGCCTCAAAGATCTTCCTAGTTTAAAAACAAACTGAAGGTCGCAAACATGGCTTGTCAAAATGCCAGCAGGTCCATTTCTGTCAGACAGAGGTCACTGCTGTAAGTACAATATTGCTGCAAAAAAGACTAGGATGATTTGGGAGGATAGAGGCACCACAAAGAGATCATTTAAGGAGGGTAGGAAAGACTAAGGGAAATAAATCTTTAAGAAACACTGTAAAAGTTATGACAGTCTGTAAACTCAACCCCCCACAATCTCAGCACAGCAAGCTGTCTAAGCTACTCAAGGGTAGTCAGACAAAATCCACCCATCGCAGGGGTCGACCTGCTGTTTGAGTGAGGGGTCTGCCTACCTGCCACCTCCCCACGGAGCCCAGGGGCTGCTTGAACTGTCTCTCCTCCACTTCATTTGGAAACCCTGCCTTTCTCACTGTGACCCTAAATAGCAGTTCTGACACCTAGATCAGTGGGGCAACACAGCTGCATCAAGTGAGAAAGTCTGGTTTCTTCTTCCATTTCTCCTGCAGTTCACACTGGAAGAGCCAGCAGAGCATCTCCTTTCTCTGCCTCACTTTCTACCAGTGAATAGATTCAAAATGACTTATGACTTCAGCCTGAAGGACTCATGTGTCTACCTTAAAAGGACACCCAACACAAAATATTCTGAAATATAACATTTGTATTGTTACAAGTATTTAAAAATCACTGAAACAATCTGGAAGTGAAGTTCTCTCTGCCTCAGATTCATTTGCCTGCTTGGCAGCTCTAAGTAGCTTGTCTCTATTTTTTATGGGCTTTTTCCACAATGCAGCAAGGATGGCTCCTTCCACATGAGAAGTTGTTTTGGAGGGGGACAGAGATACTCCGAAAGCAGAAAACACAGAAGCCTGTGAAACTCAAAGGGATTTTATACTGTCCAGATTGAGAACTGTCCTAAGGTTTCTAAGGAGAGGGGAAAAAAAAGGGGGGGGGGGGTAAATAACAAGAAAATGAAGAAAAGAACACTCAAACCACCAGGCTTTAGGACCACAAATTAAGGTACCTTGGGGAGATTGGTATCACAGTCAGAGATACTTTGTGGAATGGCTGAGCTGTTGTCTGCAGTAAACGACAAGCTCAGCTCATCAGCCTCCAAATTTGGTTGCCGAAGCTCAGGCCATATGAACCCCTCTTTGCCCCCCTGCCCAGACCTGAAATGTTTCAGTTTAATAAATCAATATCAGGGCTAGTCCAGACCAGGAGCTTCCTGTGACATGAAGTATCTAATTATTAACTGTTGTTTCTGAAGAACTGAAGTAGGCTGAAGCAGACTCAAGTACTCACTTTCTCAAGAAGTAAAAAGCTCTCACAAATCAAGCCCAAATAAGAGCCAAGCAGAACGTTTCTTGCAACAGAAGCAACCTTACAGAGCAGCTGAAGGAGTTCTCCCACATAAAATACATCCTGCCATACTTGAAAGTTTTTCTCTGCCTTTCCCTTCTTCAAAACCTCTAAAATAACCAAAGCAATACAATGCAGTCACAGAACAACATAAATAACACTTTAATATTATTTTAAATCAACAAACAACTCTAAATAGAATTGGGGAGAGCTCATTCACTGCACTGCGGTTAACAGCCACTTTTCTGAGGAAAAGCCCAAGTAGGCAAGCACACAGTGCTGTGAGCCCATTCAGCTTAAGCAGCCAACCCACAAGGGAAGTAGAATGACAAAATACAGCAAAAATCTTTGTCGAGCACCCATGTCAGGGTGCAGTTTAAGCAAATTACATTTCCAGAGCAGATGCGCATCTCTCTGCTTGCCCCGATTTCCACACAGATGGGAAAGAACTGCATTCCTTACAGGATTTCCATCAAGTCTCAACTGTACTACCAAGCAGAAAAGCAGCCAGAGCTTTTGCTCTGCTTTGTACTTGGAGTCTCCAGGAATGCCAAGACAAGGGGGCCTTTAAGAACACAGGCGGAAACTGCTCAAGAGACTCATGCTACTCTCCCATGGCAGCTGGACCCTCAGACAGCTACGACAGGAGAACAGAGCTCATCTCCCCACATCACCCTTTTTCTCAGTTTCTGCAAACTGCCTATTTGGCACTAAGGCAGCCAAGGTACAAGAACCTTCTCTGCTCCACCAGCAGTAGGGACAGGAGGGCTTTTGTCCCAGCAAAGGATGGAAGCATCACCAAGAAGCCCAGAGTTGCCTGCTAGAAGAGCAGCCTGGAGCCTTGTGATGTAGCCGAATGTTGCATAAGATCACCCTCCTCTCCCAATAGGGCGCGCACACCTATCCTGCCCACCCACAATCCCAGGTGAGGCTCTAAGGAGTTTGAATGCAGAATGAAGGCAGGGAACTCTTGGGAAAGGCTGTCTATCTCCCATAGCAAGCAGGATGGCAACAGATGCTAATGTGAACATGAGTAAGTTACCTTGCTACACAGAAAGCTTCTATCCTGCGCTGGGAAGGCCAAGACACTTTTCAACCTTAGGGAAAGAACAAATTCTTTTTCCACTGGTTTGTTAAGAGGCAGTGGATAAAAACTCTCTTAAATAGTCAAAAGAACTAAAGGGCGGGGGAGCGGTTTGAGAAAGCTTCCTCTACCTGTGAGAAAAACAAAAATCCTGGATTTCAAGCAGACTATGAGGAACCAGAACACAGCTGTGTACTCAGGAGCTTTAGCCCATCTGGAAAATGGTTACCTTTGTCTCATTTACTGACAAGATACTCATGCCCCTCACCTCCCATTTCCTCACCATACCTCTGTGAGCCTCAACCCTCCGTTTTGATGTGATGTTACCCTACAGTCACCCTGCTGCAGAACAGCCTACCCTGACACTCCAGTTATACAAGACAATACCTGGGATACATAGAAAACATCAAGTTTTTGATCAAATTTTGCTCCTGGCACTGGAAAAAAAAAAAAAAACCACTATAATTCAAACATGTTGAGATTCACTTCTGCAGGTTGGGCTTGATGGAAAAACCTCCTGGGAAATCTGTCCCTGGGTTCCAGTGAGAACAGCTGAAATTTACTGTATTCCTCTACATATAAACAGTGTCATTAGACTTGCACTTTTAAAAAATAAGATCAACTGAGGCCTGGGCCAGGCTCTGCAGATAAAGTAGTAGCTTATCTCTTTTATATATAAATTACAAATAGTCCTCACTTCAGGTAATGTAACTGACAAAGTACCTGCACACACACAGCCCCTTGACTTTCACAGAAAGCCCGGGAGCAACCACTCTATAAGAAAGGAATCCTACCTCACAGCAAAGTAGGGGAGGGGGCATATGGCCAAGATAGCCTAAAAGCGGGAAAAGAGTCATTTGGAGTAAATACAATAAAAAGGGATTTCAAAAACCCTTCATATAAAGGAACAAGAAGGTTAAAGCAAAAAACTGGTTCAGAAAGATGTACAAGACTGTTGGAGACCAACAGAAAACTCTGCCAAAAAATAACTTGCATTTAAAACAGAAATCAATGGCATCACACAACTTCTTTGTTAAAAAAGGAAAGTGGAAATCTGTGTAAAATCAGCATTTATAAAGTTATTAGCTCCAGAGACCAGCATAATTCCCATGAAGTCCTGATGGAAGGGGGCCTCCTGCCACAAAGAGTTTCGTTCCAGACGAGTCGTAGCAGTGGGTGTAAACAGCATTTGGGAAGAAATTAATGTCAGAAAAATAATTCCTCCAGGTTTCATCATGATTCTGTTAAAGGAATGTTCAGATCATTATTGTTGCCACAAAGCCCAAACAAAGCTGAAAAAAATTTTGGATTGATACATTCCAAAGTTTCTAAATAGATACTTTGGAAGATACTTTCCAAAGCCTAAGAATTCTTCTCTATCAATATTCGTGAACTATATTCTGAAGCTTCAGACAGAACAGTTTCAACTAGAAGATATCAGGCACTTCCCAAAGCTTTGTCTACGCAATTTTATGCCAATTATTTTGGCTAATATGGAGAAATGAAAAGGTATCCAGTTTCGTCAGTTTTAAAAGCTATATCACAATGATAGAAAAGGGAGATAATTTGGACAAAGCCACTAATTGCTTTAAGATAAGATACAGGATTCAAGTGCATTCCACAGCACTATTTCAAGCAGCTAAACTTTTGTAAACTGTATACAATTATCTCCTTTACCTTGAGGACCATGTTAGATTAGCACCTCTTTTTTTTTTTGGGGGGGGGGGGGGGGGGGGAAGAGATAATATATTTTGTATGAGGTATTGAAAGCTAGAAGTCAGATCACATTCAGAAAGTATAAAGATGCTATTTAGTCTGTGTATACCAGTGCATGGGACAAGTAGCCTTCATGCCTTATGCTCACATCAAGCACACTTGCACACAGCTTTTGTAGAAAGCATTTCTGCTGAAGTTTTTCCTCATGAGTTTTTCCTCATTATAGGTATCAGCTTTTCCTCATTACAGGCATCAGTTGGCCACACAACTGCTTTACTGGGACTCATTTCACACACTAGCTCCCATTACTGTAAAATGGGCTGGTGCTCAAGGCCCGCAGCCCCCTTGCACTTTAAAAGCCTCCTGCGGCTCCGTGCTACTCACCAGCCAGCCTTTCCCCGTGGTCAGCTTGAGAATCTCACTTCCCCCGAGCTTCTGCTTCTGCCCGTAGCCGGCACACAGGGGCTTCTCATCCAGGAACCGCTGGGCTCTGATATCGTAGAACAGCAAGGAGCCCTGTCCCGTCCCCACCGTGATGATGTGCTCGTAGAAGCTCACTGACCGAATACCTGTGTCAAGAAGGACGTGCAACACAATCAGACACATACTCTGGCTCTGCAGCACTGCTGCTGGATGTCTAATATTTTTCTGTAAGCGGAACTACTGCTACTGTTCCCCACAGCACATGATCTCCCCATCACCGTGGAGCAGTACAGGTAAATCCCGTTTATGCCATATAAATAGCAGGTCCAGTTATTTATACTGCTTCCCTAGTATAACAGGGACAGACCCTGTTATCAAGGGAACCCACAGCAAGGTGCCAGGCCAAGCAAAACTCTAGCACATACCAGCAGTTATGGTATTAGAGTTAGTAGGAGGAGCATACTTGGCTGAAATGAACTCTAAATCCAAATCTTCAACTAAGCAAGGATCCCTCTAGAATAGTCTCAGGATTCTGTATGTAGTAATTTGATTTCCTAAAGGCCCTGCCATTTCTTCACTGTTCGCTGTGCAAATGTTTGTTCTGTGTATACACGCTATAAAGCTGTTCTTTTAAACAGCCCTTCACTTTTAGTGTTTCTAAGGCACACAACCTGATGCAGGGTTATAAAGACTAGTGTTACTCTAAGTAAGATTGAAATCCCACTGAAACAAAGAAAAAAAGCACCCAAAGAGAAAGGGGGAAAGTGAATTACTACACCAGCTAAAGCCAAACACCAATTGTCACTGTACCAACCAGGTGGGATTAAAAGTCAAAAATTGAATTTATTCATGAGGGCAGGCAGACTGTGGATTTTTTTTCTAATTGAAAAAAAGTAACTGAAGGAATTAGTGATATAGGCACTGCTAAGAGGATATTTAGAATATGCTTTCAGGAACAAGATTTCAAAGTGGTTTCTAAAGGGCTGAAGTATCTAGGATGAATCAATCACATCATACTTAAAGCACAGCCTGTGCCTACAGCTGACCAAATTTAACCCACCAACACACCCAGCACTGAACTAGGTAAGGCCTGAAATATTTGAAGTAGCAAATGGAGTCTCACATTTCCCAGGAGGAAGAGGAGATGCAGTAAGGGGGAAGGGGGTGGTATCTGTCTAAAGGGAAGGGTTGGTCTGTGCTGCACAGGCTTTACCCACTATGCAGCCCTGCGGCCTTCAGGATATAATCATTGCTGAAGGATGAGAGAACACAAACACTGCACCAGAGACAGCAAGGGCTGCTGCAGATGGAGATCTAGAGCTCAGAGCCCTGTATTTGTCACCTACGTTTGCTAGAAAAAGCAACTCTTACAAGAGACAGACAACTGCCTTTTCATTCTGCACAGAGCTGCTGGGGTTACAGGGGGGAAATGCCAGCCCCAATTTAAGTCTTAATAAATTACAACCTTTCTCTGGCCTGCGTTTGTGTACAAGGATATTAATGATCTGCAGATAACATGGACTTGCCACATTCAGCAGGTGTATTTGGAAGAAGACAGCCAGAAGGTAACAAGTCTAGAGCACTTAAAGGCCAACCCAGATTTAGTCCAAGAATCAACAGCCTACTTTCTAGAGGTGGCACACTGCATCATGTCCTAAGGGGATCAAAATAAGTGGAAATACTCAGCATTTGGGGAAGTAATATTACTTAAGTGCCTGCACCACAGCACCAATAAGTGTTTGATGACTGCCTACTACTCAGAACATGGACTGTCCAGAAGAGTGGCTTTCTCCAGACATCAAGTAGTGTCCTAGAGGTACTACTACTAGTTGCTGTTCAAATGACAGCATAAGTTGGTCAAGCACCAATTCTCACATTGTAGAAAATCCTCCCACAAATGAAAGGAAAGGCCCTGACATCCATCTAGGCAGCACTGTTCAAACCACCAGTAACCTTCCTAACACTTGTCTATATACATCTCATTTTGATAAATTCCCTCTTGAAAAAGAGATGGGTGCTCAGAGCCAAGCTAAACAAGGACTGCAATTTATCAGTCATGGATTAATATGGATTAAGTAGCAGATTGCACTACAGTGACTTCTCATGCTTCAATATATAAGGCACAGGGAGAAGCATGTGGAACCATCCACCCTGCAAGCCCTCACATGAAACACTGGGTTCCAGCACACAGAATAGAAAAGAGAAACCACAGTTGAAAACAGAGCACTCCAATCTGCAATACTCAGTTACATTTGTGGCTTTAAAAATCACAGAGAAAGCAATCATATCATAGATTCCCAATATGATAGCAAAGCTCCACTCCCAGAGGAAAGTGCAAGAACAGACAATGTTACTAGCAATGCAGACACTGGATTTATTTTCAGATGAAGTTTTAATAATGGACTTATAGCATGAAAATAGAATGTATACATTTATAAGTATTATGTGGATGGATTAACTAAGCATGATGAAAGAGCTAATATTATCTACCACATGATTTCAGAGAAGCTCTTAGTTTGCTTCAAGTAATCCTGGTGTAAAAAGGGGAAACCTGCACATACTATTGATATTTTATTCTGTCACATGAAAGTCTTCCTACTTATTAGCAGTTTGTCTTATTGCAACCTTAAATGCTATTTCTGCAAGCAAACTAAAGCACCCTAGGCAAAGTTCCATACCACTGCCTCGTTCTTTGGAACAGACGGATTTAACATTGTGAGAAGGCTGCCTGGGATCCAGGAAGGAGACATGGGCCTGTGATCCTACTGCATACACCGACCACTCCTGACCATAGGCCAAACATACATTCTCCCTGCAATATGGCAACTTTGTGGAAAGCAACTGGAAACACACACAAAAAAAAAGAGCAAGAAGTTAATAAAATAATTCCATAAACTATGTTCAGAAAGTTTGTAGTGCAAAAGCAAAAATGCAGCTAGAAAATAGGTTTGTCACTAAATATAAGAGTACAGCAGCAACCCGATCCACAGAAATTGGAACATTGTTTCAAGGAGTAGCAACTTAGAAAAACTTAAACATAAGTACTGAGACTTTTTATGAACACAGCTAATCAAGAGTTCATCATTCTCTACATAAGAGTGAATTGCAGCCCACCCAGATCAAAAAGAGCTAAGATGACTTCCTGTCCTCCAAAATAAGAGAGTGAGGAAGTTTCTTCTCAAGTTGAGTTTTTAGGAATTTATTTCACATTAATTTTTCAAGTACTTTACAGACACTGCTGTACATTCTTCAAGCATTTGAAGTGAACACAAATTTCAGAACAACCTTAATGGCTAGATCATTGTTGAAATTACACATCAAGCAGAAAAGTACCTTTGATAATGTATGTTCTGCTTTCCAAAGATGGAAATATCCATCTAGGGATACAGCTCCCAGCTCCTATATGTTAAAAAAATAAAAACAAAAGAAAAATTAGCTTCAGTATGATCCATGCCCTTACAAACTCAGACTCTGAATCAGGCTGCATATTCCAGGCTGAACTCACCCATAATCCTGTATAGGCTTAAGACAAGTTTTCATTTTATATTGATTTTGATTGATGGAATGCAATACAACACAAAGGTGCTGGGTAAAATAGAAGTCAATAAAACAGTAAATAACCAAATAATAACGTAAAAAAATATAAATCTTGTTACACAAACAATCAAATAATGAATCATTGCACAGTACAAGCCAAAGCTGGCAATTCTCTTCAGAACCTCCCACGCTGGATCCTACCCTGAGGTAATAATTTATTTCCAGGCACTACTCTATTGAAAAAGCTAGATGAGGTCTGCAAAGGGGAAGATTAATTATCAGCTATAACATAAAATAAATAAAGCCCACAAGAGCACAGGCTCCCTAAGAGAGCAGAGTCTTCGCTTCAAACCTTCCCTGTTCATTTAAGGGCAGAGACAAAAGCAGCAAAGGAAGAACTGCTACTCTCTACTTCCTTCAGTGGCATTCATACCTAATAATAACAAAATAAGGGCATGGGAGAGATTTGTGTTCAGCATTTGTCAAATGCCAACAAAGCACCACCAAAGCAAGTACTGGTGTCTATCTTGTGTTCAGTCACCTCATTGCTGAGCAACCCAGCAACAATTCAGCAACATTCAGAACAGGCACTACCTGAATGTTATTCATTCTTCACAAACAGAGAGAAGCACCAAGAGCAGAAGCCAAGCTGCAAGAAGTGTTTTATCTACTTCTTGCAAACTTCCCCCCACCTCATGCACACACTCCAGGCATGAGACTTAGCATCAAGCAGGAAACCTTCCTTCTGACTTTTCCTTCTCCCCGTCTAGGTCTTCTCTGTTTACTTGGGGCAGAAACAGAAATAACAGACAATGGTCATCTGATACAAATATGCCAAAGAATGAGGCTGCATTTCCAGTATACTTGACCTAAATCACTTAAAAAAAAAAAAAAAAAAAAAAAAAAAATACATATGGACACTTTTAGGACTTGTTCCAGTCATCTTGCTCATCTTACTGACCTTGTTCTTATTGTTGAAAGCCAATGCTCGAACTTTGCAGTTGTCAGGATTGGTGTTCTCCTTGGGAATATCCTTCAGAGCCCTGTGGGTTATGTGGGCATACACAGGAACTTGGGAGAGAATATGCCTGGCATCACTTTTGGACAGCACATCCTCTGTGACTTCCCAGAGACCCATTGAACCATCCCGGGAACCTGAATAAACAGTGGAGAGAAGGGAGAGAGAGAGAAAAAAAAAAAAAAAAAAAAGCATTTTGCAATTTTGACTTTTTTTTTTTTTTAAAAAAAAGGAACCGAGGTAAACAGTGTCTGAAAAAAGAACAACATGGCTAATCTAGCTGGACATATAGAATGCTTAAGGTTGGAAGGGACCTCTAGAGGTCATCTAGTCCACGTCTAGGTCACCTAGAGCACGTGGCACAGGACTGCGTCCAAGCGGGTTTTGGAGATCTCCAGAGAAGGAGACTCCACAACCTCTCTGGGCAGCCTGTTCCAGGGCTCTGTCACCCTCACTGTCAAGAAATTTTTCCTTAAGTTCCTGTGGAACTTCTGGCGCTTCAGTTTGTGGCTGTTTCCTCTATTTCTGTTGGTGGCCACCACTGAAAAAGAGGCCAGCACCATCCTCCTCACTGCCTCCCTTGAGGTACTTATAGACACTGATTAGATCCCCTCTCAGCCTTCTCTTCTCCAGGCTGAACAGGCCCAGCTCCCTCAGCCTCTCCTCATAGAGCAGATGTTCCAGGCCCCTGATCATCCTTGTGGCCCTGCGCTGGACTCTCTCCAGCAGCTCCACATCCCTCTTGTCCTGTGGAGCCCAGAACTGGACACAATACTCCAGATGCGGCCTCACCAGGGCTGAGTAGAGGGGCAGGATCACCTCCCTCGATCTGCTGGAGACGCTCTTCTTAACGCACCCTAGGATCCCATTGGCCTTCTTCGCCACGAGGGCACACTGCTGCCTCATGGTCAACTTGTTGTCCACCATGACACCCAGGTCCCTCTCTGCAGAGCTGCCCTCCAGAAGGTCGGTCCCCAGCCTGTACTGGTGTCTGGGGTTATTCCTCCCCAGGTGCAGAACCTTGCACTTGGCCTTGTTGAATTTCATGAGGTTTTTCACCGCCCAGTTGTCCAGTCTGTCCAGGTCCCTCTGGATGGCAGCGCAGCCCTCTGGGGTATCAGCTACTCCTCCCAGTTTGGTATCATCAGCAAACTTGCTGAGGGAGCACTCTGTGCCTTCATCCAGGTCATTGATGAATAAATTGAACAGGACTGGACCAAGGACTGACCCCTGGGGGACCCCGCTAGCTACAGGCCTCCAACTAGACTCTGCACCGCTGATCACCACCCTCTGAGCTCTGCCATCCAGCCAGTTCCTAATCCACCTCACTGTGCACTCATCTATCCCACACTGCTGGAGCTTGCCCAGGAGGATGTTGTGAGGGACAGTGTCAAATATCATCACTGCTTAAATATTAAAACAAAATGATCCAAGTCATGAGGCTCAGAACATTGAGCTTACTAAGATCTGTCAATGGCTACAGGGTATTTGGGCAGCTACAATCACCTCAACCATTTTCAAACTGACAGCAGTCATCACAAGTGGCAGTGCTGTGCAACAGTCATCATTGCAAACTGGCACACACACAGAATAAACCTGGTGGATGGCTACAGAAGCCTGGTCAAACATTTAGTCTGACATACAAAGGACCAAGACTGACTGAGCTTATTAAATCATCGTGAAACCTGTAAGAAAACTCTTAATTAGGTTCATGTCAATTTTTGATCATTCAATTTAAGGGGCAGGGGGGATGCACTGCTGTGAATTTAACAGAAACACCTATTTTAATCCACAATTTATAAAGAATTGTATCAAGTCTAACTTAAAAATTATTTCTTTAAACCCATGCAACATCTTGTTTTAAAAAAGAACACAATGCAGGAGCTGAGGCTGAGCAAGCAAGAACTCTTTACTTTTCTAGTAACTATTAAACCCCAAGTATTGGTCAAGAGGAGTAATACTGGATGAAGAGAATTGACTGAGGTCTTCGGTTTATAGAGTAAAGGTTTAATCCAAGCCCCAATATCAATCCCCTCTGGCATCTAGACAACTCCAACTTAACTCTGCTTTGCCAGATCTGACATCTAACTCAGTTTCTTCCATACACAATGTGAAGAAAATATATTCCTTCTTTCCTCATAGCGAAGGTTTAAGAAATATTTCCTGTCTCAAAGTTATTGGGGGGGGGGGGGGGGAAAACAAACAACAACAACAAAAAAAAAACTAAGTAACCACATCAGCACCAGACTGCTAGATTTACAGTGCTTGGTACATCATCTTCAGAGAAATAAGATGAAGAGACAGATAAAAATTAAGGAGTAAGAATGTGATGCTGCAGCACTGGTGGCCCATCACAACAGAGGTGGCTTCACCTCCTGCCACTGTCACTGCCTGCTACAGGCAACCACAGAAGGGTTTCCTAATGGCACTGCAAAGCAGCAGGCAGGGCCATCCCACCACACCATTCACATGCTCCTGGCTTTTAGTGGTACATAATCTTTGTTATGGAGGAGGAAGAGCACTCAGCAGTAAAGTTTATAAAGCAGGTCAAGATGCTTAGGAGGAAGTTGTCCCTTTTAATAGTGGGGAAAATGGGGGAAAGTCAATGACTTTTTCAACTTGATAGCCCTGAAGCAAAGGAGACCATTTGCTACCCTAAGCTCCTATCATCCTGGGAATTATCCCATCTGATGCTTTTGCCATGAAAATCTTCTTGCCCGGTCAATAGAGCAACCAACAAGCTCAGCTTTAGCTTTAGGTCAAGAAGTTTAATTTCATGCTTATTAGACTAGTTAAATTCACTGCTGCACATTTTAGAAGCAGATCCTTGCTTTTTGCTTGTTGAAATTAGCACAAGGAAGAGGAATAACCAAGACCTTGGCCCACTTGACACTTTCTCAAAGGTTTTGACATCTTCAAATATCAACGAGACAACATACTGCTACATCTCCCATATCTGGCTAAACAACATGACTGCCATAGGATCAAATGCCCATCTCTCCTTCCTGCCTCAAGGCAGCGACAAGAATTTGCCTTCAGTTCCTCAATTTAAATAGAGGTATTTGATAATTCCTACAAAGCCCCTTAAGTTCAAATATTTGTTGTTCCACACTGTCAGGTACAGGTGTAATTGCAGTCTGTAACATTAGGACAATGTCAGAGGTTAGTTACACTTGCAGCCTCCTGACAAGGTCATCAGCCAAGTTCAGAAGAACTCACTTTAGCAATCAGACTTTCTAACCATGTTGAGAAATTTTCCCCTTTTCTCTCTCAAATCTGTAGATTAGCAAGTACATCCTGTCTGAAATTTCATAGAGCAGAGAGGACAGGGCTTTATTCTATTCACATTGCCCCTCTTGAGCACACAGAAAACATCCAGAGCATCATAGTTCAATCTCACATGCTGCATTTCTCTATTCTATTGGGTCCTTATCTTTCCCCAGGGACATGTAATCTTCCTCACTGTTCAGGCTTACTGACTTTTAAATGATTTTTTCAATGCAGAATTTTAGTTTGGAGACTTAACTCAGCATTTATATTAAATTGAAAAACAAAAACAAAAACAAACAAACAAAAAAAAACAAGATTAGACAATTTTTTTTCCGGGGAAGGGGGAGGGGGCAAAAATCAGCCTAACAATTTTAGCTTGGGGGTTTTATACAAAATAGTTTGCCATGTGCAGCCTAGCACATGGAATAATACATGGAATAATATTGTTGTCACTGAAAAAGTATATTAAAGTTATTAATGCATTAGCATATTGGTATTGTAATCATACCAATAATATTTAAGTTACACTGATAGTCCATCTAGCTACTAAAAAGCCAGTAATCAGTGTTTTAGACTACAGATTTCTGCACTAAATGCTATGGTGAACACAGACAGACTAATGGGTGGATAACAAACTGATTTCACTAATCAGTCTTTCAAAGCATTTTTCAGGAAACTGATAGTGCTCTGCTGAATTTCAAAATTATTAACTGTTAACCAATATCCCTCTAGAATTTTCTCTTCTTGTGCAGAATCCTTAGCTGTAACTCATTAACTTTAGTGATCCTATCATAGCACCATTTAATAAAGAATGGGAATTTTTCTTATAGAAAAAAAAATCAGGACCAGGGCTCTGCAAATAAAACAAAGCACTGCCCTAAGACTGAGAATGGCTTAAATGGCCATGGTTATTTCCAGTGGCTTTAAAGGCAGCTATCCTCAAAACACACACCAAACAACCTCTTAAAAACACAGTAACAGGCAGAGTTACAAAAAAGCCAAATAGAGATTAAGCAACATATTAGGCTCAGTAATTAGAGATCAAAAGTTCTGAAGTGCTGGTCACACACAGTAAAAGGCTCTTTAAGATTTCACTTCTTATCCCCATCAATAGCTCTAACCAGGGTCCCAGGGATGGTTAATTTTTCTTTTTGCAATGGTTGTTTACAGTTTGAGGCAGGCCTTAAGAAATGAATGTTAACTGGGTTAAGGTATGAAACACATGGAGAAAATGTCTTCATAATGACACTGCAAGGCTTGGACCCCCAGATTCAGGTTCATCCCTCCGAAGTTAAGAAGTTGTCTAACTGTAGGGCACCCTTCAGACAGCAGAAAGAGACACTACTCCAGAAGGGAGAACAGACCGTGCGTGAATTTCACCTCCCTCGAGGTAATTCTTTCCTCTGATTAAAAGCAGCAAATATAATTAGGATCCCAAGTGTGGTCATTCAACTGAGGCTTGGCTCACTGTAGTGAGCCAAACTAGAATCCATTTAGGCCCCATCAACACTTCACGTCCAACCATGCTTCAGTCCCGATCAGATCCTCTTCTGGAGAGGAGCAAATAGGGTTAGTGTATGCCAACACATTGGTCTAGGGAGTTTTAATTGTTTCCCCTCTAGCTCTACAACCACAGGAAATCACAAAGGTTTGGGAACAAGGATACTGCCACGTGAATACCACTTAAACAAGGCTCCTCCTTATGCCTGGATAAATGCACCACCCTATGAGCTACCAAGTGCTCTGTTTCCCTCTAAGATATTCGCAAAAGAAAAAAAAGCTTGACTGTACCAGAAACAGCCATAGTATCACTGATCCATGCGATTGAAAATATCCAGTCCTTGTGCCCATCCTAAAAGAAAGAAAGAAAGTCAGATCCCCTGAGCTGTTATATCCTAATGAGGTCTAAAAAAGATTGCAGGTATTCTTTGAACAGTCTAGTGTTTAGCTTAGAATAGACATATGTAAAAACATCATACAGAAAAGACTAGTTTAATGCATAATGTCAAACTAAGTGTATGATGCTAAAATGCCATTAGGTGATGAAGTCAGGCCTCTCAAAAATGAATTGTCCTCAATTCTAAGGATTTAGAGTTTTTCCTTCTGAAAGCATCATTTTTTATTTCAGCAAAATAGTTGGATACTTTCATTACCTCAAATCTATATCTCCACAACAGATTAGTAACCAAAATACTGATTAAAATACTATATGACCTACAGAATAACAGTTCTACATTACAAAGATTTTTTTCAAGACTTATTTTTCAAGAATCTTTTCTTCAATTAATCAGAAACCTGTGGGCAAAAGCACAAGGCTCTAGCTCTGTTTACAAAGTTGCATAGTCACAGCAGCATGAAAATGAATTGAAATCTTCAGGGTTGAGCTTTGCTGCAGCTGTTTTTCTGCTTCCACAGAAATTCTGACCTCTGCTGTCACAGCTAATGTCTACGTGAAGTACTAATTCCAAAGGAAGGAGAAAGGAAAAAGGAGAGAGAAGGGCTTATAGGACACCACTATACCCATTTTAGCGCTCTCTTCCCCTCCCCCCCTCCTTTTTTTTAAGGCTATTTAAAAAAAAAAGCCTCATGTCAAAAATACTCGGGTACAGCTCATAGCAAACTAGCAGAAGCCACCAGGTTAGGACGAATCCTCAAAGGCAAGTTCTGCCTTTAAAATAATACACATAAGCTACACTAGAGAAGGGGAAAACATGAATTTATATCACTTCTGCCAATTTTTCAGAGATTTTTCATTGAAATTGGTTTTGTGTCTCAGAGGTCTCCATCACAATTAGATTTTACTAGCATTTAGGAGCTTGTTAGGTTTTGATACTAAACAGTAATCTGAAACAGACCTAAACGAAGTTAGAAGGAAAAAAATCAAGATCAAGAGAGTCTTCTCACACATTTGGCTACTTGGTCATACATAATGAGAAAAATAAAACACACAACAACAAAGCTTCATTAGTAATACCCACTCAGACTTTCAGAAATTTACTCTTGACTATCAGATTCCCAAATCCTAACCTTGCTCTGACCTTAAGACCCTTCAAAGCACTAACTTTTACAAGTCACAGAATAAGCTTTCCCCAAATTCTTCCACTTACATCTCCCACACAGACAGGATCAAGCGTAGGCAGACGATAAATTGCAAGACTGTTGGGATTGTCTCCACCTGTGGCCAGAAGGGTCTTTGAGGGGTTGAGCTCAATGGCATGAATACCACAGCCCGGCTGGTTCACCATGCCAGGTTCACGATCTTTCAGAATAGGAATCTTGGTGATTTGACCGGTCTGGACATCTACCACAAACAACTGGGGGGGGGGGAGGAGGAGGAAAAAAAAAAAAAAAAAAAAAAAAAAAAAAAAAAAAAAAGAGAGAGAGACAAAGACGCAAGTTATCACCGAACAAAAAACAGAAAAATAAGATAGAGATAATAGAGATATAGTCCAGTCTGAACAAGTATTCTTTCCAAAAAGTGCTGCAAAAGTATAATAGAAAAGATGAGTTACTGAACTACTTCTTAAAACAAGTAAAATATCTTCCTTTCAGCAGGCTTTATTTGACTGATTCCACTTGTTCTCATCATAATGAAAGAAGAAAAAGATGTAATACAATAACTGTCAGGAGAGGTTTTCCATCACAGTCTATCTTCTTGTTCAAGAATGGCACAAAGCAAAATTCTCTTTGAGCATCCCTGAACAGTGAGCAAGACTGAGATCCATTTCAAAACAGCCAGCAACCCCAGAATCAAGGCACTTAACACAAGCTTCTCCCATTCCAGATAAGTTACCATGAAATTTTTGCTTTGACGCCTTATAAATTAATATAACTAGAGCTTACTGTTTTGAGGTGATGTACAGAGAACAGTGACTACATATAGCACCAAGAGGGTGAGCATCCCTCCTTCCAAAAGATATCTAGCTGCATAAATCCTCCTGCAAAATACTGGAGATAGGAGAAAGCAGAAATCCATTCACTGCGATTTGGGCCCTATAAGCACCATCTTCACCCCACAGCTGCTCTTCCACTGCATTTAACAGCCTTGCCCAGACATGGAGGTTACAGCTCTTAGTGACTGAAGGTTCCTGTTGAGGCCTTGTGTTTTGTGTGCAGGTGTGAGCATCGGGCAGGAAGGGAAGAGAGGCCCTTCCTCATTCCAAGCCTCCCAGCACAGCTGCCTAAGACCAAAGCTAAAGACTGTGCTACACAAACATGACCATTAGCTCTCTCCTTTATCCTTGTCCTCTGAGCAGACACCATCTTTTTTCCTTCAATATTTCTTTCTAACAGAAAATCTAACCCCCCTCTCTCTATCCTCCAACTGCTGGCAGAGAAGCAAAACAAATAAAAAATACACAAGTTAAGTATCTAAGGCTAGGGCTTGTCAGTGTCACCTACAGGTCCCAAAGCCATCACGGGAAGCACTAACCAAGAAACGCATCCGTGCCCCAGGATGTCCAACAGACTCAGGAAAGCCACGGCTCCACTGCCACACTCAGAAGGGCATCTCAACAGATACAAGGGCTGGAATCTAAAAATACTGGATATTTAGTCCAGTATCACCTGTCTCACAGCCTTATATGCCATACCCAGGTGTTTGATATTAGGTTAAAAACTCAGACACTCCATGCAAGCTCCTTTCATAAGGCTAAACTCAAAGTAATTGAACTGAAAAGTTAAATATTTTAGATCTTGAACTAACAAAGACTTTCACACTTCTGCTCTGGATCTTCATCCTCAACATCATTTTCCTACAACTTTCTACATTAACACATTCTCAGAAGAAACTACAAGACACACTTAATGTCCTGCAGGGTTTTCTTCTGCTCCTGCCCCAGTCTAATTTGTCTTCAGCTCTTAAATAGCTTCTATCACATTCTTATTTTCTCCTCCAAGTCCATGATATTACCTTAACCAAAACAGCAACTGCTCTAGAACAAGAAACTTCACCTAGTTGAGAGTTTGGCTCTGTAGTTTTCGACTGTAAAGTTTTAAGCAGCAACTTCTCCGCATGCTGGGTAAGGAACTCAACACACCATATGTAGTATAAGAATAACCATCACTTAAGAAAAAGAGAAGCGAGCCTGAGCACATTCTGATTGTTACATCAGCCAGAGCAGGACAGGAAGACAAATGATACTTGAAAGCTCCTCATTGCCCAGACAGCTTCCCTGTAAATCCAGTAAGCAGAAGCCCAACAACTGTAACATCATTCCCTTTTTCACTTAAAAAGGGTCTAACAAGAAACATTCCCTGAGAGCACAGAAAAGCAAACAACTTAAGAGTATTAAGGGCACCACAACAGAAGTATAAAATACCTGACATCTTAAAGCAAGGCTTTAAACAACTTTAACCATTTACTCAGAACTAAAGCGTACAATGGCAAAAACCTGTGAAAAGAAAAAGAAAAAGTTAACCTTCCTCCAAGCATCACTATCATTGAAATAAATATACCTGCAAATAATTCTAAAGCAGCCTGATCTGTAGGATTCTTGAGAAAGTGTTAATAGCTGTATTATAAAACTAGTCTTTATCTCAGGTGGGAATAAAGCTTTCTTTTTTTAAATAAGGCACTGTATATGAAAAAGTCCTAATTCCAACTTTTACTAGCTGCAAGAAACCCCCAACAACTTCCAAGTCATCAGCTAGGCCTATTGGTACCCTCATTTTATAGCTTTACACATGATTTGGCTCCTCCTGATAGCAAGAAGTTTGCATGTCAGCCGTAAGCACACTGTACGATTTAGTAGCTAGGAGCTACCAAGCAAGGAAAGCTCTGGTCGCTTCCCACATGCGCCAGGAACTGCACCTCACCTGTGAAAAAACAGAACAGGCCTCAGCTACCTCACTTGCTGCTGGACAGCCTGGCTCTACACAGGAAAAGGGCTGAATGACCTGACTGAACAGAATCCATCTTCAGCTCTTCCCTCCTCATCCTCATCCCCCCCCCCCCACCCCCGCCATCAGGAACTCAGAGCCTGCAAGAGCTCTGCCGCTCAAGGAGCAGGGCAGACTGGCATAGCCAGAAGAACCTTCATGATTGGGCTACAGTTTTTACACCCCGTGAGACTGCTGTGTGCTTGCTTTTATTTTGTATTGCAGCAATGGCAAGAAGTCCTTTCAGCAAATTGCTGAGAAGCTGTCCCTTTATCAAACTGCTTACAAGCAAGTTGATCAAAAAACTGCCTCTGTTGCATAACCAGGGAACTTGATTAACCCATTTGCCAGAAGTGGGGAATGAAATATATAAGAACCAGGAAAGAAAAAAAAAAAAAAAAAAAAAAAAAAAAAAAAAAAAAAAACCTCTTCTTATGTAGAATATTGACACCAGCTTCCGTTAGCCATGCTCCTCCATCCAGTCTGTTTCCACCTGAGCTGCATTTCAGGGACTACAGCTGGGGGGGGAAGCTACCAATTGATTAAATATAACTTTCACAAACATCCTTTTTTGATTCAATGCATTTGATTTATACAAAGCAACAGAAGCTGTTTGTGCATGTGCTTTCATAACATTACATATAAGGAATCCATTTCTACATTGGGAAATGTTCTGGGCATGGTGCTGTTCATTTCAGTGCAGGAAGAAACATAGTTTGAAAGGCCTGATCTTCACATGAAGAGCAAGATTAAAAAAAAAAATTAGGCCTATAAAATGCCAGCACATAAGACTGATGTCCTCTGCTGCTACCCCCACACAAAGAACTGCAGGCTGCTCTACCTTTCAGTTGATAAAGCAAATCAATCAGAGGGTGCCACCCTGAGTTATAATCTGTTTTTATTACACAAACAGGACGGATGGGATTTACAAGACACAAACTGCTCGCTCTTCCCACAAGAGGTGCTAATGATATATTCCGCACCCTGGTTCTTCAGATAATGCTGTCCCAGAAATCAAAAACATTCCAGCTATTCACATTAACATCTGAAAAAAGACCAAATACATCACCTTGCTAAGAACATAGTCGCCACCTGAGACACAATAAAGGAGCTGTGAAACTGCATCCTAGTTGAAGCCAGTCTTCAGGAACCCGCATGCTCCTCCCTACCCAGTCTCACCACCTCTCTGACAACAACTAGGGCTCAGGTACCTCTGGGGTCAGCCAGAGCCTATCTCTGCCTTCAGTGGAAAATAAACCTACAAGAAAACACATCCAAATGCAAAGCAGCAAATTGATCGCGGTGAGCGCCCAGCTGCGTTAGCACTGATGCCGGCAGAGATGAGCAGGTGGGAACATCCTGTTCTGCAGCAGTGCAGCTCCCTCGGCCAACTGAAGCTGGTCACAAAACATTAACCCTCAGCCAAGCCGGAAAAGTACATCCCTGCACTCCTTGAAACTCCTCCTTGCTAACAAAGGAGCAAGAACACAGCAATGCTTAATGGCAGTATGCTAAAACCATAGAATCATAGAATGTTTAAGGTTGGAGGGGACCTCTAGAGATCATCTAGTCCAACCCCCCTGCACACGCAGGGTCACCTAGAGCACGTGGCACAGGAGTTCCTGTTCCTTAAGTTCCTGTGGAACTTCTGGCGCTTCAGTTTGTGGCTGTTTCCTCTATTTCTGTTGGTGGCCACCACTGAAAAAGAGGCCAGCACCATCCTCCTCACTGCCTCCCTTGAGGTACTTATAGACACTGATTAGATCCCCTCTCAGCCTTCTCTTCTCCAGGCTGAACAGGCCCAGCTCCCTCAGCCTCTCCTCATAGGGCAGATGTTCCAGGCCCCTGATCATCCTCACAGCCCTGCGCTGGACTCTCTCCAGCAGCTCCACATCCCTCTTGTACTGTGGAGCCCAGAACTGGACACAATACTCCAGATGTGGCCTCACCAGGGCTGAGTAGAGGGGCAGGATCACCTCCCTCGACCTGCTGGAGACGCTCTTCTTAACGCACCCTAGGATCCCATTGGCCTTCTTCGCCATGAGGGCACACTGCTGCCTCATGGTCAACTTGTTGTCCACCATGACACCCAGGTCCCTCTCTGCAGAGCTGCTCTCCAGAAGGTCGGTCCCCTGCCTGTCCTGGTGTCTGGGGTTATTCCTCCCCAGGTGCAGAACCTTGCACTTGGCCTTGTTGAATTGCATGAGGTTTTTCACCGCCCAGTTGTCCAGTCTGTCCAGGTCCCTCTGGATGGCAGCGCAGCCCTCTGGGGTATCAGCTACTCTTCCCAGTTTGGTATCAGCAAACTTGCTGAGGGAGCACTCTGTGCCTTCATCCAGGTCATTGATGAATAAATTGAACAGGACTGGACCGAGGACTGACCCCTGGGGGACCCCACTAGCTACAGGTCTCCAACTAGACTCTGCACTGCTGATCACCACCCTCTGAGCTCTGCCATCCGGCCAGTTCCTAATCCACCTCACTGTGCACTCATCTATCCCACACTGCTGGAGCTTGCCCAGGAGGATGTTGTGAGGGACGGTGTCAAAAGCCTTGGTGAAGTCGAGATAGACGACATCCACCGCTCTCCCCTCATCTATCCAGCCGGTCATTCCACCATAGAAGGCTATCAGGTTAGTCAAGCATGAGTTCCCCTCATAGGTGATATGAGGTAGGGAGATACAGAAATACTATATAAACTAACACTGCGAACAGAAATTGATTGAAGATGCTCCTGTTCCTTCAGTAGGATATGTCAGCTTGAGATTGATGATTAAGTGCCTTGACTTGAGACATATACTCATACAGAGAGCTACAGTGCTAACAATAAAGGGTGTGTTTTGGTTCCTAAAGTTCTCCATGTGCCTGGAGACAACAGCCAGTATGAGCCGTTCCATCACTTTTCCGGGGACGGAGGTGAGGCTCACTGGCCTGTAGTTGCCTGGGTCCTCCTTCTTGCCTTTTTTGAAGACTGGCGTGACATTGGCCTTCTTCCAGTCCTCCGGCACCTCCCCCGTTCTCCAGGATCTTTCAAAGATGCTGGAGAGCGCCTTAGCTATGACCTCTGCCAGCTCCCGCAGCACTCTGGGGTGCATCCCATCACTGCCCATGGATTTGTGGGTATCGAGGTTCCTTAGGTGCTCTCTGACCCAATCTTCCTCTACCCAGGGCAAGTCTTCCCCTCCCCCGGCTTCTTCTCTTGTCCCTAGGGCCTGGAGCTCTAAAGGGCTGCCCTTGGTAAACACCGAAGCAAAGAAGGCATTCAGCAACTCTGCTTTTTCTGTGTTATTTGTAACCAGGGTGCCCATCTCATTCACCAGCAGACCCACGTTTTCCCTGATCCTCCTTTTGCTGTTCATATATTTGAAGAAGTTTTTCTTGTTATTTTTAACATCCCTTGCCAGATTGCGTTCCAACCGCGCCTTAGCTTTCCTTGTCGCATCTCTGCATTCCCTGACTACGTTCCTGTATTTCTCCCAGGGGCCCTGTCCTTTTTTCCACATTCTGTATAACGCCGCCTTCTGCTTGAGCATTGCCACAAGCTCCTTGCTCATCCACACAGGTCTCCTGCCCCCTCTGCCTCCCTTCCTACACTCAGGGATGCACTGTTGCTGGGCGTGGAGGAAGTGCCGCTTGAAAACTAACCAGTCCTCTTGGGCCCCCCTGCCTTCTAGGGCTCTAACCCATGGGATTCTACCGAGGAGGTCCCTGAAGAGGCTAAAGTTGGCCCTCCTGAAGTCCATGGTTGCAAGGCTACTTACAGCCCTGCCTCCTCCTCGTTGGATCCTGAACTCCACCAACTCATGGTCACTGCAGCCAAGGCTACCTCCCACCTTAACATCTCCTACAAGTCCCTCCCTATTTGATAGCACGAGGTCCAGTAGCTCACCTCTCCTTGTTGGCTCCTCCACTGCTACTTACCCTGAGCAGCGCTGTGATTATTCCAATTTCTCCATCTTTTTATTCAGTCTGTAAAGACCATGTTCTGTGTTTGTAAAACCCTCAGCATAAGGTTCTTAATTGTACGGCAATAGAGATTTATTAATATTTGCCAAGCCCCAAAGGAAAACTCAATCTTTAAAGACTAAGCTCTCAAACTAGTACAGCTCCTTTCCAGCAGAGATTAGACCATGCACTAATTTTAGTACAAAATCCACTTACAGCACAAAATCCAACTTACTTTTTGAGTCCAGGTGGCTCAAGTGGGTAATGACCTTATACCCTTCCTGAAAGGGTCCAAAGACAGAGAAATGAAACAATGCAGAATGTAAAGGATTATCTGACAAGTGAACAACAGTAAGAAATCAAGGAGCTGCCTGGCTCCAAATTCACCTTTCCAGAGACAGGACAGTACAGCCAGGCACTCCACCTTGCTGCCAAACCCTTAAGCACTGCGAGCTGTCACACATGCACTTTGATGTCACTGAATTTGCTCACAGGCAAAATCATGTTCATCAGTTAGGGTTTCTCTTGCCCTCCGTGTTTAATTTCAAGAGGCTGGCAGGCAACTAACACACATTGGCAGATGGCAAAAGATGGAAAAGTGAGACACACCGTCTGCTGAAGGGCAGCACTGCCACCCACGCCAGACCCAGCAAAGAAACCAACAGACTCTGAGGGCCAACATGGGGATCACATGCAGCTGACAACCAAATACTCCCAAGAGGCAAGAAACATCACCTTACTATTTACTCGAAAGCCACCAAAATAAAGGCGAGCAGAGGTGCCAGAGGTTTATTTACACTGAGTTTTGGTCAGTGTTCAATGGACTTTGAGGAGAGTTACTAACTGTGGGGATGTGACTTCTCATTCTCTCGCTGGTATCAGGAAACAAATAGCTAGAGTCTTCTTGTCACACAGGCAAAAAAACATAAGATACATTTCCTTGTAAAGCAAATAAATCATTTTCCCTATAAAGACTGTACATAAAAATAACTATACATCATGTTCTCACTACTACAAGGTCCAGCACTGCAGACTAGATTACAGTTACAAGCCATATGCAGAACAGTCATGGGAGCTTAAACAAATTACAGGTCCCTACACAGAAACAAGAACCGGTGATTTGCAGCAGGGCATCCAAGGCAACACATGGATCTATCGAGGACAGAACATGTATGAGGTAGTATCCAGAAAGCAAGTCGTTCATGCCTCGAAAGAGCCATCGGAGAATCAGCAGAGCACCTTGAGTAAGGAAATTTTTAAACACAAACAAGTCTATCAGATTTGTGGAAAAAAAAAAATCATTCAGGAATATTAGAGCCCAGGCACCTGAAAGCTATTAACTTTTTGTTATGTGGGGAATGATGTAAAACTCCATTTTTTTTTCCATCTTTCAACTTCAAAATTAAAGAGAAATTATGTCTGAATACAGACAGGTAACTTAGGAAGGCAGTTTTTAGAAGCAGATTTACCCTCCACTGTTCCCTGCAACAGAAACAAACCTCAAAATGAAGTTCAACACCCAATCTTCCGTGTCTTTTTCTGACATAAGCTTGTCTCCCACATAGTCTTAACGTCTGCAAAGCTGGAACAGACGACACTAATTACAGGCAGTATCTTCTCCAGAGACTTCATGGTATCAGCCTCTGGTATTTCTGTACTGTGGTGACACACATGCTAGGCATCTGCACCTCTCACAGGTTTACCTATTCATTAAGTTCTTTTTCAATACCATTAAGAAGCCTATCATATATAACAACAGGATTTTTGCAAACAAGCCACCTCGCAAAACCCCAGTTGAATTTTTAGCCACTCAGATACTTGCATAAGTTCCAAAATTATGAATCCAGAAGTCAAAATACAGCTTTAAGAAACCTAACTTTGTTTTACAGATGGCCAACTGCAAACAGCAGGATTCACTCAAGAATTGAGTTTTCTGATATACACAGTCATATCCCAGGATATTTACAGAGATTTAAAAACTCACCCCAGATAACTGTTCATTTCTGAGTATTTTAACTTGCTTGTTCAACTGACAGAGCTCTATATTCCCTTCGGTGTTTATAGTGACACTGGTCACTATACTGTGAAGTGGCCAAAACAGCAAAGCTACTCCTCTTACAGACAGCAGTATACTTTTAATTATTAAAAACAGTGAACACTTCTAGCCCAGCATGGCCAAAGGCAATTTATAAATTAAATGCTAAAAACTCTCAGTGTCCTATTTAAACTTTGATTAAAATATCTGCTACAGCTTTTATTTTCCTGTTGCATTAGCTTTTATTATGTGCAAGTCCTATGTAGCAAACCCCATTAAAGTTTACCACACTGTTTTAGATTTACACCCAATGAAAATGCCACAATTTCAGTGTATGAGAATCAGCAAAGGAATTCATCTTAATTATAAGATTCACGCTCTCATCTTCTGTGTAAGCAATGTAATAATGAGCGTGGAGTTTAAAGCTCTGCTTGTTAAAACACAGACACAAAGCAGCCACGCTAAAGCTACTGCTGTATTCTTAATTTGTATATAATCTTTTGCAAGGATAAAGCTGGCCTCTTGCAATCATTACATTTTGCTTAATAAAAGGCTAAGTCCATGCGTAACCGAGTTCAGGTTCAGCTGTGGAAAAATATACTTCGCTGTAGTGCATGCAGTGGGAACAACAATATGGTTGAAACCCTCTTCAGTTCTGGGATTGTTTGGTCACAAAATTTTCTGCAAGGTTGCACTAACAATACACTTGCCCATTTATCTTCATTGCAGCAGTGAGGGAACTAAAGAAGTTACAACATGCAGCAAAATTGTTGTAGCCCTATAAAGCACATGGCGATCTTGCTAAAGTAAGCAAGATTTCGCAAGCGTGTGTTTCTGCAGGAGTTTGTTTCCTGTAAGCTATTTCACAAGCAGTGCTGGCTGCTGAGCAGATGGACATGCATAAAGAAGGCAGTGAGCTTCAACTTAAGGCTTATTCTGTTATAAGATTGTTTTGTTTATGCAGCTAGGCCTTGCTTCCTATCATGAGCTACTTCACAAAAGCTTCCTGCTATGTAACTGTGAACAATTGCACCAGATTTGAAATGAGAAAAATACAGCTGCCCTTTACAAGTCACAGCACTGAGCATAGCTTCTATGCAGAAGCAAATAAAACACTTTAAGGCAAAGAAACAAACTTATAAGCTGTGAGGTTTATGATCCGTTTCACCTATGCATTTCTTACATTTGATTCATTGCTATGACACAAACGTGCAAAAAAACAAGCTCTGGACTTTGCACTAATTCAAACAGAACTCCACACATGAAATGCCCGTTTCATCCAGTGAAATTTGGCTAATTCCAGACAGAGTATTACCTAGAAACTACAATCTTTTCCACTTAGCGTTTACCTAGGATATAATTTCAATATTCTTCAATAATGTTTCAACTCCAAAACACCACTGCAAGAACCTGAGAAGGCTTTTTTGTTGTTGTTGTTAAAACAACAAACCATGGAATTATTTGAAAACTCAAAACAGTTTTAGAGTAGAAGAAATATCACAAAATAAGCAAGTAAAGAAAGATTCTGAAAATCAAATCAGGTTTACAGTATTTTATTTAGGTTAGGGAATATCTGAAGTTTGTAAAGTGCCCTACAAAATGACCATGGTTAAAGCCATCAACACAGCGGAGAGAGAAAAAAAAAAAAAAAAAAGCACAGAGTACAAGACTGAGCATAATGGAGGGAAAAAAAAACAGTCTTATTAGCAGTTTCTGTATGGAAAAAGCCTTCATTTACAAAAGCTCACAACGTTCATTAGCTCTGCCATTTACAGGACAAGAAGAAAGATTCAACTCCATTGTTATCCCCTCTCCCTTCAACAGAAGTAAATTGCTCTTCCCAGATTAGAGATGCTGGATCTTCACATTTGGATTCACAGCCATCTACAGAGTGCCAGATTTTCCCATGAGAATGGGTCACAGTTAAGCATCACAATCATTCAAAATTAATTACGTATCATTTTGACTCCACTCATAATTACTTCCTAATATTTTCCTTGTCAGTCTACGCACTTTGATTATGGGAAGCATCCAGGGGGAAGTGGAGGAGGGAGTAAATAACAGAGGAAAGGGAGGCAGAGGGAGACTGCACTTACTGTGTTGCATTTTGTCCCACAAACCACTTGTCGGTGGTTCAGCCACTGGGAAGCAAACACTTTATTCAGGGTCCCAAGATGAAATTCCCTCTCTTTCAGGAGGCTGGGAAGCTGCTGAGCTGCATATCCATGCAACAGGTGATGGTAACTGGACTCATTCTGCATCCTGACCTCTCTCCCTTTCAGGTAGCAAACCAAAGACCTTTTCACGGGGGGGAGCCTTTTCCGTTTGTGAACTGAATGATCCCACCCATACTGTGAAAAATAAACACGGAGATTAGAAAGAACAAGCAGAACGAATTTAAAATAGCACCCTTCCAAGTTCAAGGGCATGTTTTTTTGAGGGAACAACTGGAGCCCTCCAAACTAGGGGCAAAACAGCATAAAAAAAGTAACTTCTGGAAGCTGGTGGAGAGACGTTCAAGGAAACAGGAGGAAATTAAGAGACGCGTTAGAGCAGCGGGCGGCCCGAGTAACCCCCATCCCCCCGCCACGAGCTCGGCCCCGGGGAGAGGGGAGGAAGCAGAGCTGTTCGGTACCGACCCCGGGGCCCAGCAGCCGCCTGCGGCCCGGCCGGGGCCCTCCGCGGAGCATCGGGCACGGCCGGGGGGAACCTCGGCCCACGAGACCCCGGCGACCACGGCCCGAACGGCTGATCCCAACAGGAGCAACGCGGGGTGGGGAGGAGCAGCGCGCGGGGAGGGGAGGGGAGGAAGGAAGGAAGGAAGGAACCGAGCGGCGCACACAGGCCGGTGCTACCGGGAGAAGCTTCCCTCCACCCCGGTCACTTCTCGCCCCTCCCGGGCCTACCTGCTCCTCTTGGAGCTCCCCGGCGGCAGCCACCGCCGCTTTCCGCTTCCTGCTAACTGTTTTCCAGGCCATAGTAGTAGGAGGAGGAGGAGGAGGAGGAAGAGAAGAAGGAGGCGAGGCCGAGAACCCGTCCCGGGCCCCACATGGAGCAAGAGAAGGAAGCAGCCGCCAGAGGACGGGCCATATAAGTGCGGGCAACCGGACCCAGTCACGCTCTCCACCGTAACCCCCGCCGACCGCGCGTCACAACATCTTCCTCCACAGTGGTTTTTTTTTTTTTTTTTACGGCAGCCGCCGCGCAGCTTTACGACCGCTCCCCCAGCTGACCCGCCCTTCGCTCTGTGGTTGCCGAGCAACGCTCCCCTACACACTGGGAAGGCGGCGCCCCCTGGCGGCGGCCGGAGGCGCAGCCGCCTCCGTGGCCTCGGGCGCGGAAATCCGCGGGTTTCCCTCCACAGCCCCGCCTCAGGTGGGGGTAATTCAAATGACTTAATACGCTGAGACAGGAGCATATTGGCCTCGTGAAGTGTCCACCTGGAGCGTCCTTCCCCTCAGCCTGCCCCAGAGCAGCACCTGTAAATGAAACTGCTCAAGAACCAAAAAGGGAGCTGATCAAATATTCACATGCATAAATATACATACAGCTACATAAATATTGCCCTTTGGGATACTACAGAACCAAACAGCTGCAGCAGAGATGCCTGGACTGCAAGGACACCCATGTGCCCCTTGCTGCTCTGCCCTGTAGCTTTTCTGTGCTGATAAAAGTTAAAGCAAGAATTGGAACAGCTCAAAATTAAAGACCCGGACGCCTCTTCTGAGAGCAGGAGGCAAAGTAATAATAGTGATAATGATAATGGCAACAAGAATTATAATAACAATAACAGCTAAGCAGCTGACATCAGGCCATTCTGCTGGTGACAATCCTGGGCTCTCAGGGCTTCCAAGACAGCCCTCTTGCAAGTGACACCACAGAGAACAGGAAAGGGGGAGAGGAAGGTGCCTCAAATCCCCTGAAGCCCGTGAAGGGTTTACTTTCCTGAAAAAAAAAAGACTTCTTGGGTGTGTGTGTGTGTGCGCGTGCGCATCACCTATTGAAAATAGAAAACACCTCAAAGGTAGGAATGTCGGGAAAAGCCAAACTGAAAAAAAAAAAAGGAAAAGGAAAAAAAAGACAGCAGAGGAACCCCACAGGTTTTTCAGCTCCCTCTGCGGTTAAAAAGCCCTAGGATTAACTCCATCTCAGCAGTTCTCAGCCTGTAGCTGTGACTTATCATGACTTGCTCCACATCCTGCTCCACACAGCCGACCTTTTGGCTGCCAGAGGCCTGAAGCCCTGGTGTCCCTGGCAGAGGGGCAGGGCCCGAAAGCAGGCGATGAGGCGGAAAGGCCGCGGAGAGGCCGAAAAGGCCGCATGGGAGCGGAAAACAAAACCCGCTTGGATGCAGTCCTGTGCCACGTGCTCTAGGTGTCCCTGCGTGTGCAGGGGGGTTGGACTAGATGATCTCTAGAGGTCCCTTCCAACCCTAAGCATTCTATGATTCTATGAAAGGGGGGCGACGGCTGCGACCATCATGACAGGATGAGAACGGGCCTTAGTGCCATGGTGACTCAGATTCCCCTCCTCCCACCCCAACGGTTAGGGACATGGTTTCACCTAGACCCGCCCCTGCCCCACCCGCCCCTCTTCCCGGGCTGGTGACATCATGGCGGACGCCTCCCCCTTGCGTCGGTAGGTGATTGTGCGTTATGACGTTAGTGTGTTGCTGGGGAGGCAAAACGGAGGGTAGGTAGTCAAGATGGCGTTGTCCGGGTGCGGGGCAGGAGGAAGAAGGAGGCGAGGCGAGGCGAGGCGAGGCGAGGGGCCATAGGGGTGGGTGGGGATGGTGGGGGCCGCGAGGATGGACGGAGCTTCCCGCCGCGGCGCCGCGAGGCACTGCGCAGGTAACGGCGGGCCCAAGGGGAGGGCGGTGGTGGCGTGGACGTTTCGGCGTCCCGGGCTGGGGGCGGCTGGTCCCGGGGGGCGCCCTTCGCGCGGACCGGGTCGGGCCTGGCCGGGCGGCTCTGCTGCACCCGGTGTCTGTGTACTCCCCGGACTTCCCCATCCCTGGAAGCGGCCTTTAACGGGCGTGTAGCCTGGCTGGGACGCGTTGAGGGCGGCGGAGCGGGCCGCCCCGTTGCCCCCTGGGCTGGGGGCTGCTCAGGCGGAAGGGAGGGTTCGTTGCTGCCCGAGTCGGGGTAAAGCGTTTGGTGTCTGCCGGTGTTTGGAAGTGAGGGCTACCCTCTTTAAGGAAGTCCGTGAAGAATCCCCCTCTGTTGCGGGGAGGGGCTTCGGAGCAAGGCTGCTTTAATTTGCTTCTTTCTGGCTTTGCGTTGTGAGAGCCCTAGTGCTTATCTTGCCTCTGCTATTGCTAAGTCCATAGGTCTCTACTGCATTTGCACTTTGATTGTGTCTGCTCTGCACCCTAGAGTCAAAGGAGTCAAAGTTGGTGTGTTTTTTAGCAGGTGGTAGTTTTCTGTATCTCTGTTAATGTTTATTTCTGGATCTTTTCTAGTTAGCAGTTTCACCTCTGAATTGGGAAGAGAATGCTGCCTTCCTCTGCACTGGGCAGGCAGGCATGCCAAGGGTATGTTTAGCCTGGTGTAAGAATGAATTTATCAGTCTGGTAGTTTCCAACTTGCTGATATTACCGTTTAGTTCAATGCTCCCTAGCAGGAAATACATTAAGCAGCTTCATAAAAGTCTTAATTATCTTAGATTCTGGGCTATTAAACCTCATGGGGAAAAAAAGAGACTCCATCATTATAAAGGGGAGGTAGCATTGCTTTCTTTTTTCCAATATTAGAAGTTACAATACAAGGAAATGAGTAATTGCTTTATGGAATGTTTTTGTTACCCAAATTATTTCAAAAAATCTTCCAAGCAATCAAAAAAAAAAAAAAGAAGAAATCTTGCAGGATGTTTATGACATTAATGCTGTCTCATTAGCGTAGAGATAAGGAGGTAGACTCTGGTACTTGGCTATAAAACAAATATAGCTATTTTTCTGGAATCTAGGGGCTCCAAATGTTGTATTTATCCTGAACTTCAACACTTTGAGATGGATATTCCTAAATAAAAAGTCGATATTGCCAAATTAAAGATCAAATGATTAATGGATGCTGATATAATATCCGTTTCTCCCATATTTTCAGCCTCTTTATCTCCCTTGTTTGGAACAGCCCCAGGGAAGGGAACAGGGCTGAGGGCTGTATGGGCAGCAGCAGCCCCACAGTGATGGGCTGAGCTGCACAAGGCTGTTTGCAGCCTCACACTAGGCTAATATCTGCATACTGCAGTGGTACTGCTGCTTAATGCCTTTAATGCACACACCGAGATGTTGTTTGGATGTGGCACTGCTGTGTTGGATCATCACTGCAACTGGGTAGCTTGAGGTTAAAGCTTTGCTTAAGAAGTTTAAGGGTAGGGGGAGAGAAAATATGTTCCTGTGAAATGGGGGTTTTGCAAGCCCACGATGCCGAAGCCTCTGAAACAAAACTGAAAGTTACTGCGTGTTCATTGCTGTCTCATGGGCTGGATTTGGCCTGTGAGTTTCATCACTGAGGGTTCTTTCCTGTGCAGGGCCCTGTGGAGCAGAGGAGTCAGGGAAGACGTTGCTCTTGCTCAACACAGAGGCTCTGTATGAGTCCAGTGAAAATAGAAACATCTCTTGGGCGTATAGATTAACATTAGTTTCTTTTTAATGACTTGATCTTCAATTCCAGAATGTTGTTCTGAATATATTCAGCTGCACTGCTCAGCTGCAAAACTTAGTTTTTTTAGCTCATCTTGATAGTTGAGGGGTAGAAATCATCAAAAACATGTGGGAGAACTCTGCCTCTGTCATTCACATGATGTCTAGTAATGCCAAGCACTTGTTATTCTAGAGATAATCTCTAATCAACAACAGAGGAATTGGATTTCTGGACCAATTCAGTGGGCCACCTCATCCAGCACTGTCACACAAGCTGTTTTGGTTGGTGCAGGTGGGAGAAGTGCTATAACACCACAGTAGATGACTTCATGCCCATTTTTTATTGTATAAATCATAGAATCATAGAATGCTTAGGGTTGGAAGGGACCTCTAGAGATCATCTAGTCCAACCCCCCTGCACACGCAGGGACACCTAGAGCACGTGGCACAGGACTGCATCCAAGCGGGTTTTGGAGATCTCCAGAGAAGGAGACTCCACAACCTCTCTGGGCAGCCTGTTCCAGTGCTCTGTCACCCTCACTGTTAAGAAATTTTTCCTTAAGTTCCTATGGAATTTTTGATGTTTCAGTTTCCGGCCATTTCCTCTAGTCCTATCAGTGGCCACCACTGAAAAGAGACCATCCCCGTCCTCTGCACTCGCTCCCTTGAGGTATTTATATACACTGATTAGATCCCCTCTCAGCCTTCTCTTCTCCAGGCTGAACAGGCCCAGCTCCCTCAGCCTCTCCTCATAGGGCAGATGTTCCAGGCCCCTGATCATCCTTGTAGCCCTGCGCTGGACTCTCTCCAGCAGCTCCACATCCCTCTTGTCCTGTGGAGCCCAGAACTGGACACAATATTCCAGATGCGACCTCACCAGGGCTGAGTAGAGGGGCAGGATCACCTCCCTCGACCTGCTGGAGACGCTCTTCTTAATGCAGCCCAGGATCCCATTGGCCTTTTTGGCCACGAGGGCACACTGCTGCCTCATGGTCAACTTGTCGTCCACCATGACACCCAGGTCTTTCTCTGCAGAGCTGCTCTCAACAAGGTCGGTCCCCAGCCTGTCCTGGTGTCTGGGGTTATTCCTCCCCAGGTGCAGGACCTTGCACTTGGCCTTGTTGAATTGCATGAGGTTTTTCACCGCCCAGTTGTCCAGTCTGTCCAGGTCCCTCTGGATGGCAGCACAGCCCTCTGGGGTATCGGCTACTCCTCCCAGTTTCGTGTCATCAGCAAACTTGCTGAGGGAGCACTCTGTGCCTTCATCCAGGTCATTGATGAATAAATTGAACAGGACTGGACCAAGGACTGACCCCTGGGGGACCCCACTAGCTACAGGCCTCCAACTAGACTCTGCACCGCTGATCACCACCCTCTGAGCTCTGCCATCCAGCCAGTTCCTAATCCATCTCACTGTCCACTCATCTATCCCATACTTCTGGGGCTTGCCCAGGAGGATGTTGTGAGGGACGGCGTCAAAAGCCTTGGTGAAGTCGAGATAGACGACATCCACCGCTCTCCCCTCGTCTATCCAGCTGGTCATTTCATCATAGAAGGCTATCAGGTTAGTCAGGCAAGATTTCCCCTTGGTGAATCCATGCTGACTACTCTTGAACACCTTCTTGTCCTCCTCGTGCCTGGAGACAACGGCCAGTATGAGCCGTTCCATCACTTTTCCGGGGACGGAGGTGAGGCTCACTGGCCTGTAGTTGCCTGGGTCCTCCTTCTTGCCTTTTTTGAAGACTGGCGTGACATTGGCCTTCTTCCAGTCCTCCGGCACCTCCCCCGTTCTCCAGGATCTTTCAAGGGTGATGGAGATCGGCTTAGGTATGACCTCTGCCAGCTCCCGCAGCACTCTGGGGTGCATCCCATCAGGGCCCATGGATTTGTGGGTATCGAGGTTCCTTAGGTGCTCTCTGACCCAATCTTCCTCTACCCAGGGCAAGTCTTCCTCTCCTCCGGCTTCTTCTCTTGTCTCTAGGGCCTGGGGCTCTAAAGGGCTGCCCTTGGTAAACACCGAAGCAAAGAAGGCATTGAGCAACTCTGCTTTTTCTGTGTTATTTGTAACCAAGGTGCCCATCCCGTCTGCCAGCGGACCCACGTTTTCCCTGATCTTTTGCTGTTAATGTATTTGAAGATTTTTTTTTTTGTTATTTTTAACGTCCCTTGCCAGCTTGCCTTCCAGACGTGCCTTAGCTTTCCTTGTCGCATCTCTGCACTCCCTAACTACGTTCCTGTATTTCTCCCAGGGGACCTGTCCTTTCTTCCACATTCTGTATACTGCTGCCTTCTGCTTGAGCATTGCCACAAGCTCCTTGCTCATCCATGCAGGTCTCCTGCCCCCTCTGCCTGACTTCTTACACACAGGAATGCACTGTTGCTGGACGTGGAGGAAGTGCCGCTTGAAAACTAACCAGCCCTCTTGGGCCCCCCTTCCTTCTAGAGCACTAGCCCATGGGATTCTACCGAGGAGGTCTCTGAAGAGGCTAAAGTTGGCCCTCCTGAAGTCCATCGTCGCAAGGCTACTTACAGCCCTGCCTCCTCCTCGTTGAATCCTGAACTCCACCAACTCATGGTCACTGCAGCCGAGGCTACCCCCCACCTTAACATCTCCTACTAGGCCCTCCCTATTTGTTAGCACGAGGTCCAGTAGCCCACCTCTCCTCGTCGGCGAGGATGGGTGGGTTTAGGTTGCTTCCAGTGATCGCTAGTTCAGATTTATTTTTCCATATTGTTGTCAATATCTGGTCATGGTACCATAAGCTTCTGGCATCAGCTTGTCCCTGAATTCTGCAGTTTGTGCCACCTTTAAATTTATCACTGATCAATTATTCAATATTTGTTTTATTTGACAGAAGCTCCTAGACCAGACTCCTTTTATATTTTGTTTACAATGTAATTACCCACAGCCTTTTCAGTCTTAAACTTGATAGCTTCAAATATCACTGGACATGGATTTTTTACCTGCAGGCTTTACTGGCTATATTAAATTTATCAGATTAATTCAAATCAGTGACACTGTAAAGGAGGGGTGAAGGAATTATGGTTGAAAAGCCCTGGGAAGCTGTTTTGAAAACTGCTGTTTGAAGGAAGGGGTGGTGGGGAGAGGGATGTTTACAAATTATAAATAGCTTTTTGTATTATAAAAGTAGGTCTTCTAGAATGCATCAAAGATTTAGGTTTCTTTTCCCTGTACTGTGTCTGCTTTCTCTGATAACTGGGAAGGTAACATGATTGATCTTGCACCTTGGAGCAGTCTGCGATTAATGGTGGGGATTGCAGTGGATTGGTACAGGCCTGAGCTCATGATTTTTCTGTGTTAACTGCCTAAGTAGGTAATCCTCTCTGGTATGTTAGTACCCTGCTTAATACTGTGACTGTCTGACTTGGTTTGAATAAGCTCCTGATCAGTGTCCTGAGTGACCTCTCACAGTCAGGGTAGCCTTGTCTGGGGTCTTCCAAGAGAAACTTAGTATTATTTTTTTCTTCTTTTAAAAGATCATATTTATTCCCATCCTTACTTGCATGGAAGATGAGATTTCTTAAAGGTTGAAGACTATTCTCTGCCTGGGAATTCTGAAAGAACAGCTTGTACATCCTGACTTAATTGTGCCCTTTTTTTTTTTTTTTTTTTTGTCTTTAAAAGATTATAAGCTTTCTTCAGAATCCTTTAAGCTTGCACCATATTCATTTGAAATATGCAAGTATATAAAAGGGAGAGCGTAGTGCTTTGGCTTATGTTTTAAATCTTCTTTAGAAGGGAAATAATATTTCTATCCTTTAGAAGGGAAAGAACCTCATATCGCATCAATTGTATTACAGTCTCCATCTTGACTATTAGTTTTGAAATAGAAATTCTAGCTTGTGCTTTCCCAGTTGCCTTTTGATCAGTAGGTCTGACAGAGGGATAATATATTAATGAAGAAAATTGGCAAAGCCTGAGTCTTTGAGTAGTAGTTGTCAGTTCTTCGTGTGCAAGATGGACTGAATATGAATATGCTCAAATTATTTAGCCACTGGGAGTTGGCATTTTGAAAACCAATAATAGAGTTATGAGCTGCTGTTTAAAGTCTGCTCCTTGTTGCAGAGATCAGGATTCATCATAGCTGCCTGCTAGATTATGTGAAAGAGATCATTTAAGCCCTCTTCTAATGTATGTTTGTGCTTGCACTGCTTGACCTCTCTAGCCTAGCAGCAGATGAAGCCATGACTGAAATGACTGGAGAGATTTATCCCGTGAGCTTTGGAGGCTGGATTTCTAAAATTCTCTATTACCAACTGCATTATGTCAGTGGTAGTGTTTTGCTTAATCTAGATACAGAGGTGTTCAGTTTGGTTCGCTTCATCAACTCTGGACTCTAAAAGAAAATTAGGCTCTTTGTGAGTACCCTGCAAACTAATTTTTATAGAACGTGCATTTCCTTTGCTAATATAACTGAGCTATGCTGGGTTCCACCCTAGTGACTAATGCTGTCGTGTGGTGCCTTCGCACAGTAAAGTATAACAACTTGAAAAAGAAGTATGAGATGTTCTTGTAGTGGAGAAAGACGTTTCTATGAATAAAATAACCATTAATCATCTGGAATAAGATTGTCTGTAGGGGCAAAAAGAATTGAAAGGCTTTACGATGCATATAGTCTGAGAAAAGAATGTGCGTTTTATCTTTTAATTAAGTATTAGGTGACCACAGGCAGTTCATTGGCAGTCTCTTTATTTGACTTCTCTTCTTCTTGCTGAAAGGTATTGGTTTTTAGTTTGCTTGCTGTGTCGGTAGTAGTGTAAAGATGTGTTTTTTTTCTAATCGTGCTTTTTCAGTAAATGTATTTAGGTTCCTTATTAGGAGGAAGGAGGAATGAGTAAGTTAATGTACCCCCTAAATCAAGTATCAGCTGAGCTTTATGAATGGATGGAGGAATTGGAGTAGTGCAAAATGACGTTTCAGTCAGGCTAGTGTGCCATAGGGATTTGAGGGGCAATTTTCCACAGTATTATATGCAGCGAAGACTTGTCAGCTCCTTATAAACCTAGATCAGTTATTAATCAAGCTTTAATTATCTCAATGGTCAAGTTATGTGCTTAAGTTATAAAAGTAACAGTAGGTTTAGAGCCATCAAAAGTATCATCCTCTAGGTACTCTCCTGAGGAATGATCTTAAAATATTTCTCACACCTGTTAAGTCTCCTGCTATGTTAAAACAAGCACAAGTGATTGGGTTTAAAATGGTTCAGTAGTGCTGAGAGTTGGAAAATGCAATTCTTGAGGCTACAGAACTGTCTATGAAAGAACAACTGCTCTATTCTAAAGTAGAGTTTGGGGGATCTGCAGTTACAGGCTTCCTTCTTGTTTGTGGAAGGGAAATTAATATATGATTTCTACTGACTTTCTAGAAATTCTTTTAATGGCTGGTAAAAAGTCCCTAAATGCATTAATATTTCTAGACCAGTGAATGTCTGATCTTAGTGGTGTGATTTATTTATAAAGCAAGTGCAGATAAAAATAGTAAAAGGGGAGGGGGGAAGCTTATTGCTTTAATACTGTCCCTTTTTGTTTTATTTGTATGCAAAGTGGATAGCAAATTCAAGCATGGGCACTAATGCTTTCATTTATATTTTATATAAAAAATATTTCATAGTTTCTTCTTCCTGAAGATCTTCAACTGGAAAAATCTCAGTAAATACAGTCAACCAAATGTGTATGTCGTTGTCTTTTGGGATGTGCTGAGAATAATGTGGTATTGGACTGATAAGAAAGTTCCTCTCTAGCTCCTCTTTCCCCTTCCAAGGAAGCAAGTAGTTGAAACAAGGCAATGTGAAGTGCAAGGAGTGGCTATATTCTGAAGAGGTTGTACTTGCTAATGGAAAGGTCTTTCTTCTTTCCTTTCAAGTTGTGAGAGAAATTTTGCATCTATCCTACTCACTCCAAGCCCTTTTTGAGGCATATTCCTCCTGTATTTTAATGTTATTAAGGAATGGATACTTCTGTCATTAATATGCAGCACTGGATTTGTTTTCTAAATTAAGCTGCATTGAATCAGCTGTGCTGGTTAAAAGGAGCAGACTGGACTGATTTTTCAAGTGATAGGGAAGGGGAATATAACATTTGAATTGGGAAATAGGCAACTCAATCTTTCTGCTTACAAGGCAGCAGAAAGTGTTGTTTGTTTTTTCCTCGCTGTAATGATCATCTGTCTACTGAGATGGATTAATACACTGTTAGCAGTCCTGCGTTGCTGCTGGTGGAGAGGAAAAGCTGAGGCAGAGCCGTTAGATGATTGTGGGGCTATTAAATCCAGCTACTCACTCCAGTCTAGTTATGAAATGAAAGTAAAGCCACGAGTTGCTGAAGCTGAGTCAAACGTGCTAAGATTCCCTGAGGAAAGGGGGCTAATGCATTTATGAAGGCTTTTCTTGCCCACATAATGAGCTGTTTGAAACACTTGGAACTATGAATAAAGTGCTTGCATTCATTACTGGTGTTGTTGAAGAAATGGCTAATATGCAGGAAAAAAAAATATACAGGTGGGTGAGACTAAAAATAACATATGCCAAAATTGCAAGTTAAAAAATTTCAAATAGCAATTTAGAAAGTTCTTAGAATAAATACAGTGGCATAAATGCAGAAGAACAAATTTAGGGTTTTGGAGTAAGATGAAAAGCTGAGTGGGAGTGATTTAAAAGAGAAAACTGAAGGACAGCAGTGCTGGAAGGCCAAAGTTGAGAGGATGCAGTGAAATCCTTGGGACAGCTCTGGGTTTGGATTTGTGAAATACAATTCTGCTCTGGTTTTGTCGCTGGAAGAGCTGGATTGCAGGAGGCCAGACGCGACTCCTGAAGGCTTCAATATGAGTCTAACAGAAATCGTTTTATTCGCGTTACAGCACTCTATTTATCTACTACATTTCTGCTAAGTCATCTAGCCACGCGTACGCTTACATTGCGATTGGTTACATACTACCATCCACACGTCTTCTACTGTACTAGGTTGGCTGTAGATATCGGGGCACACGTTTACATGATTGGCCCGCACACAGTCCTCTATCCTGCACTGATAAGCTTGTTTACAGGTTCTTCCTCTCCTACTTCTGTGTTCTTGCAGCTGGTGACTTTCCCACGATCTTTTCGCCTTGGTCTTAGTCCGACTCATTGTATCCGTCTTCTATCGGGAAGCCTCCGTTACTTAGATATGCTCCCACACTGGATCACTGCAGGCAAACTGCTTTAGCATTTTACCTTGCTCCCCACATCTGCAAAACAGGGATAGAGTTTTTTTTTTTTGTTGTTACTAAATGCCTCAAATGACCCTTGTGGGAGAGCTAGGGGATGGTGATGGTATGTGAGCTTCAGCAAAATGACTTTCTGCTCTGCAGAAAGTTTGAGGGCACAGTGGGGGGAAGTGTGTGCAAAGACACTCTGTTCCTGCCCTGTGAATACCCCGTAGGCTTTCGGATTTCATCTGGGGGTGCATATTAATGGTTAGGGTGTCTTTTACCTCTTCCATTCTACTTGAGCCTGAAACTGTAGGTTGCTCTTCGAATGCTCTTATCTTTGGGTGACTGGTAATTGTGTTTCCCTTTTGGAGCATGATGGCTTTCTGGGTTTTGTTCTGTGTCTTTCCTGCCCGAAAGATCATTTGGTGTCTGTAGTGCAGAGCAGGTTTCCAGTCAATGCATGTTCCCAAATGTGTCTGCTCCAAATGTTAACTCCTAATGCAGGGGTCCTCAAACTTTTTAAACAGGGGGCCGGTTCACTGTCCCTCAGACACTGTCGGGGGCCGGACTATAGTTTGGAAAAAAAATGAACGAATTCCTATGCACACTGCACATATTTGTAGTAGTGCACAAAAAAACAGGAAAAAGAATGCAATATTTAAAATGAAGAACAATTGTAATCAATGTGAACTATGGGCCTGCTTTTGGCTAATGAGATGGTCAACGTTAGGTTCCATAGTTGTCACTGCTAGTCGTAGCAAGTGATGCCAGTGTTCATCAGTTAGTCTGGATCTGATTGGAGATTTCAGATGTTTCATTTGGGAAAAAGTCTGCTCACAGACAAAGGTGCTGCCAAAGATGGTTGCAATTTGAAGCGCATGGTTCCTGAGATTATGATATGTCTCTGAGGGGAGAGATGCATAGAAATTAGTAAGGCTGCTTGATTTGAATGCATCTTTCAGCGAGTCACGAGTCTGTAGTTCGGCCAATTCCATTTGGTAAATCGGATCAACAGTTTCAATGTCGACAGAAAATGGGTTCCGGAAAAGCTGTATGTCCTGTTCATGGAGACGAAGCTCGCTCTTTAAATCTAATTTGAAACTCCTTTTGCAACATTTCTAGTACATCCATACATGTTTTGTTTGGGAATGCAACTGCTGGTTTTTCTGCAGACAGGTTTTGAGTTGTGGGGAGATGGCAGAAGTTTTCCTCCTTTACTTGGTTAATGAGCAGGTCTAATTTGACTTGAAATGCTTTCACATGTGAATACATATCACAGATGAGCTTCCCCTTTCTCTGAAGTTGGACATTGAAATTGTTGAGTAGCTCTGTTACATCTGTCAGAAACGCAAGGTGCCACTTCCATTCTGCATCTTTGAGCTCTGGTACTTCTTTGTTTTTAGAAAGCATAAAATCATAAACCTGTGGAAGTAAGTCATAAAATCGTTTCAAAACTCTCCCTCGACTCAGCCAACGGACTTCTGTGTGGTACAGAATATCTTCATAGGCAACATTTAGCTCAGACAGAAATTCCTGAAACTGTCTGTGGTTGAGTGCATGAGCTCTAATGAAGTTAACACAAGAAACTACAATTTTCATGACAGAGTCCAGCTTCAGTGATTTACAACACAGTGCTTGTTGGTGGATGATGCAGTGTATGGCTATTGGATGTGAATGGTTGCGTTTGTCCATCTCTCTGTTAATGCGTGCAACCACTCCTTTCATGGACCCCACCGTGCTAGGAGCACCATCAGTTGTCACACTGAATAGTTTATCCCAGTCCAGCTCCAAATCATTCACAGTTTGGCAAACTTTCTCATAGATATCCTCTCCTGTAGTTGTTCCTTTGATGCTTTTCAGTGCAGCAAGCTCCTCTGTGACTTCGAAAGAATCATTTGTCCCACGAATGAAAATTAGTTGTGCAGAATCACGAACATCATTGCTTTCGTCGAGGGCCAATGAGAAATAGCAACGTTTTTTGAGGAGTTTTGCAACTGCAGATTCAAATTTTCCCCCACTTCTTCAATCCTTCGTGTCATCGTAGGTCCCGAAAAACTCACTGTACTAAATAAATCCGCCTTCTCTGGACACATCTCTTTGGCAACAGAAAGAAGGCATTCTTTAACAAATTCTCCCTCTAGGAATGCTCTGCAAGCGCTATGAGCTTGGCAACTTGATAGCTTGCTCGAAGTGATGATATATTGAACTGCTTTTGCTTCACAGAAGTATTTTGCTGAGCTGTCAATCCATGTTTCAGTCTTAATATTTTATCTTTTCTCACTTGTCCGACCAAAGAATCATATTTATCTTTATGTCGAGTTTTGTAGTGTCGACACAAATTGTATTCCGTGAACACAGACACTGAATTCTGGCATATCAGACAAACAGCTCTTTCTTTGTACTCCGTGAAAAAATAACCAGAAGTCCCCTTTTCTTGGAATACCCTGCACTCGGAGCCAATGTTTCTTTTTTTTGACATGATGGTGCGCACGCTTCCCACTGGTGCTGTCTTGCTCGTCCTGCCTGGGAGCTGGAGGGAGGGAGGGAGAGACGGGGGAGCCGCCCACCTCGCTGATGCCGCCGCCCCCCTCCTCAGCCCGGCCGCGCAGTCCGGAAAGGGTGGCCAGAAGGGACCGAAGGAACTTTGCCGCGCCGGGGCTCTGGCGATTCGCCCGAGTTGGCTGGACCTCGCAGTCCAGAGGCTGCTGACTGAGCTTGCCCGGCAGAGGAGATGCCCGCGCCTCTCGCCTGCCGCGCATCGCGGAGGAGGAGGAGGAGGAGGACGGGGCGGCAGCGGCGCGGTTTGTAGCCGAGAGGCGCCCCCTGAGGGGGGCAGGTCGAGGACGAGGCGCTGGTTTCAGCCCAGTCCCGGCGGGTGTTTGGGGGCTGCGGAGGCGGCGCGCGGATTAAGTGGCAGGAAGTCATCTGCGGCTGCTTGGTTCCCCCCCAACCCCCGGCGGGGGGCGGTTCTGTAAATACCGGCGGGCCGGATTGAGGACCCTGGGGGGCCGTATCCGGCCCGCGGGCCGTAGTTTGAGGACCCCTGTCCTAATGCATGATTGTTGTGCCAGGAGAGCAGATAGAATTGCTGTTTTAAAGCAGTCTTATTCATAGGTATGTCTTTTTATTCCTCTCCTCACTTAGTGAGGAATTGCAAGCTTACCCATAATTCCAATTATTTCCATGTTTATAGGGTTCATTTTGTGATGCTTAAGGACCTGCTGAATATCTTGTTGCTTGTAGCTGGTGGCCTCTGCTTATGAGGGAGGAGTTATGCCTGTGATACAGACTGCTTCAGAAAGTCCTTCAGTAAAAGCGAGTTTACAAACTGGGATGTGGCTGAAAGATGTGGCCAAAGGCTTTTGGAGCTGCTCCCGTTTGCTTCCCAAAGGGTGAGGGTTGTTTGCAAATGTTCATATGTTAACTACTGGTAAGCTCGGTTGTGGCAGTTGCAAACACGCAATGGACCTTGTTTAACTGACATACTGTTTGTTTTTTTGTTTGTTGGTTTGTTTGTTTTTTTTTCCTGCAGCTTGTCATTTTCTTTTCTGAACTCTACTGCATTCTGGCTGAACAACTTGAGCAGTCCCAAGTAGTGGCCTTAAAGAGCAGCCTGTGCTGCCTGAGGACCCCAAAGTCAAGAGATTGCCAGCTGGAAATTTTTCAGCCCTGGGATCTGCTGCTTCCAGGTAGCACAGGCTGATTTGAAGCATTCTGATCTAAGGTTTGACTCTTCATATTGTGATTTTTGCAATGAACCAACTATTATAGTTTAGGGGAAAGATCAGTTTGACTTTTCTGCACAAAGCTAGATTCTTGCTTTTCTTATGTTACGCAAGCTCACTAAAGACACCTTAATTTCTTGTGATCCAAATGAGTTAAATGACAAGGTCTGCTTGGTGTTGGCACCACCACTTTGGCTTCTGCTGATTTTGATTTTTTTTTTTATACCAGGTGATGACACTTAAGTTCCTATGTTTTATAAAGCAGGATTTGATCATTGTTGCCAGTTTTTGCTTCTTCAAAAGGTCTGTTAACAAAAGGCTATTAAGGCCTAACATTTGAGGTATAACCCTCCGCTTTGATGGTTTTGTTCTTTGTGCTCCATTATGCACTTGTTCTGCATTTAATTAGACTGAGTGGAACTTGTTTTTATTCCAAACATAACTTCTGGTAGCAGAACTTAATTTGGTGTTAACTACTCATATTATTTCCTTTCTAGATCATCTTTTTAACAGCATCATTCAGTCCTATTTGGGTGGGGGGAAGGCATGAAAGCAGGCTTAATCTGGAGATGAAATGAGATTGCAGTAAGGTCTAGGTAAGAACCAATGGGGTGGTTAGTCTGGGAAGGAAAACAGTATTGCCGAGACCTCAGCTCAGAGAACTTGTAAAAAGTGAATTGTAAGAAGTGAGTGTTCATCTTTAGTAGTCAGTTTTTCATCAGCTGTCGCCTTCATTCATCAGTGCAGCAAAGCTGGCAATCTCGTCAGGTGGGTATTTCTGTATATGCTTTTCTGCCCCCAGTCTCAGCTTTACAACTAAGGTTGCAAAATGACAGATACATTGCTTTTAGGCCAGTAGATATGAGTTCAAGATAAAAAGAGCTGGTGCTGAAAGTAGAGACTGTGCCAGTGACATCTTAATTGCTGGCCCAAGTGCTTAAAACTCTCAAAGTCAGGAGTGTTTGAAGATCTTATCACATCTATAATACCTAAGACAGAGTTCTGATCTCTTCCCTAAGCTTGGTTTGCCTGTGTGTTGATGGCAGTAAGAAGGTAAGTTGTGAGCATCAGGAAATTTTGTTTAAAAGGGATTAAGTTTTTATAAGTACTCCCTTTCTGGGAAAGTGTTTGATAAGAAACACTTTCATGGTAGCCTATGATCAGCTCTTGGACACTGCACAGAATGGTTAAAGTTGGAAGGGACCTCTAGAGATCATCTAGTCCACCCCCCCTGCTCCAGCAGGGACATCTAGAGCACGAGGCACAGGGTGGTATTCAGGTGGGTTTTGAAGATCTCCAGAGAAGGAGACTCCACAGCCTCTCTGGGCAGCCTGTTCTAGGGCTCTGTCACCCTCACAGTAAAGAAGTTCTTCCTCACATGGAGGTGGAACTTCCTGTGTTTCAACTTACACCTGTTACTCCTCGTCCTGTCACCGGCCACCACGGAGAAGAGCCTGGCCCCATCCTCCCTACAATCACCCCTCAGGTACTTGAACATGTTGATCAAGTCTCCTCTCAGCCTTCTCTTCTCCAGACTAAACAGGCCCAGCTCGCTTAGTCTTTCCTCATATGATAGATGTTCCAGTCCCTTAATCATCTTCATGGCCCCGCGCTGGACCCTCTCTAGAAGCTCCACGTCCCTCTTGTCCTGGGGAGCCCAGAACTGCATCCAATACTCCAGGTGCGGCCTCACCAGAGCTGAGGAGAGGGGCAGGATCCCCTCCCTCGACCTGCTGGCAACGCTCCTCCTGGTGCAGGCCAGGATCCCATTGGCCTTCTTGGCCACAAGGACACGTTGCTGCCTCATGGTTAACCTGTTGTCAACCAGGACTCCCAAATAGCTCTCTGTGGAGCTGCTTTCCAGCAGGTCAACCCCTAGTCTGTCCTGGTGCCTGGGGTTATTCCTCCCCAGGTGCAGGACCCTGCACTTGTCCTTGTTGAACCTCATGAGGTTCCTCTCTGCCCTACTCTCCATCCTGTCTAGGTCTCTCTGAATGGCAGCACAGCCCTCGGGAGTGTTGGCCACTCCTCCCAGTTGGTGTCAGCTGCAAACTTGCTGAGGGTGCACTCTGTGTCCTCGTCCAAGTCATTGATGATCAAGTTGAACAGCACCGGGCCCAGTACTGACCCCTGTGGGACACCACTGGCCACAGGCCTCCAACTAGACTCGGCCCCATTTATCACCACCCTCTGGGCTCTGCCGTCCAGCCAGTCCTCAATCCACCTCACTGTCCGCTCATCCAGTCCACACTTCCAGAGCTTTCCTATGAGGATGTTATGGGAGATGGTGTCGAAAGCCTTGCTGAAATCCAGGTAGACAACATCCACGGCTCTCCCATCGTCCATTCAGCCGGTCACCTCATCGTAGAAGGCTATCAGGTTCGTCAAGCACGACTTCCCCTTGGTGAATCCATGCTGACTACTCCTGATCACCTTCTTTTCCTTGACATACCTAGAGATGGTCTCTAGGATGAGCTGCTCCATCACCTTTCCAGGGACGGAGGTGAGGCTGCCCGGCCTGTAGTTTCCCAGCTCCTCCCTCTTGCCCTTTTGGAAGACTGGAGTGACGTTGGTTTCTTCCAGTCCTCGGCACCTCCTCGGTTCTCCAAGACCTCCCGAAGATGACTGAGAGTGGCTGAGCAATGACCCCCGCCAGTTCCCTCAGCACTCTTGGGTGCGTCCCATCCGGGCCCATAGATTTATGGGTGTCCAGTTTGCCTAGTCCCTAACCCAATCCTCCTCGACCAGCAGAAAGTCCTCCTCTCTCCCAGTTCTCTCTTGTCTCCGGGCCCTGTAGTTCACAGGGACTGGCCCTAGCAGTAAAGACAGAAGCAAAGAAGGCATTTAGTAACTGCCTTCTCTGCATCCTCCACCACCAAGGCACCCTCCCCATTCAGCAGTGAACTAACATTTTCCCTAGTCTTCCTCTTGCTGCTGATGTATTTATAGAAGCCCTTCCTGTTACCCCTGACATCTCTCACTAACTCTAATTCCAAGCGGGCCTTGGCCTTCCTCGTTGCATCCCTGCGTTCTCTGACAAGGTTCCTATCTTCTTCCCATGTGGCCTGGCCCTTCTTCCACATTACGTACGTGCTCCTTTTCTCATTGAGTTTACTCAACAGCTCCCTGTCCATCCACGCAGGTCTCCTGCCTGCCTTGCTTGACTTCTTATAGGAATGCACTGATCCTGAGGTTGGAGAAAGTGGTGCTTGAATAGTAGCCAACTCTCCTGGACCCCCTTTCCTTCTAGGACCCTTGCCCAGGGGATTCCTCCAAGGAGCTCCCTGAAGAGTTAAAAGTTAGCTCTCTTAAAGTCCAGGGTTGCAATCCTACTTCTTGTCCAGCTTCCTCCTTGCAGGATCGTGAATTCCAACAACTCGTGGTCACTGCAGCCAAGACTGCTCCCAACCCTCACATTTTCCACTAGACCATCTCTGTTTGTTAGTATCAGGTCTAGCAGCGCCCCTCCCCTTGTTGGCTCATCAACCACCTGCATCAAGAAGTTACCTGCAATGTGCTGCAGGAACCTTCTGGACTGTCTGCTCCTAGCTGTGTGATTATCCCAGCAGACATCAGGGTGGTTGAAGTCCCTTATAAGGACGAGATCCTGGGATCGTGAGGCTTCTTGCAGCTGCCACTTCCTCTGCCTGATCAGGAGGCCTGTAGTAAACTCCCACGACTGTGTCGCCCCTGTTGTCCTGCCCTTTAATCCTCACCCACAGGCTCTCGACCCGCGCTTTGTCCTCCCCTAGGCAGAGCTCCATACGTTCCAGTTGCTCTCTCCTGTAAAGAGCAACTCCACCACCTTGCCTTCCTGGCCTGTCCTTCCTGAAAAGCCTAAAGTCATCCATGGCCACGTTCCAGTCATGAGAGCTGTCCCACCATGTCTCAGTACTTGCAATGAGATCACGGCCCTGCAATTGCACACCCATCTCCAGTTCCCCTTGTTTATTCCCCATGCTGCGTGCGTTTAAGTAGAGGCATTCGAGTTGGGCACCCAATGTGCCTCTCTTTCTAGCTGAGGCAGCTGGAACTTGACCATGCGGGCCTACAGAAGTTCTCTTGTTTTCCCATCTTGCCTCTTCAGGCTTAGGGCACCCTTCACAGGCTATGGAGTTAGGCAGCTGTGAGTGGCATGACAGGCCATCGCCTACCCCGTAACCTGCTTCCCCGATGATTCCCCCCTCGAGTCTAGTATAAAGCCCTCTCGATGAGCCCTGCTAGCTCGTGTCCCAGGGCTCTCTTCCCTCTTTGAGAAAGATGGATCCCCTTAGATTCCCTTATGCCTGCTGCTATGTAAGGCTTCCTGTTACCAAAAAACTCAAAGTTGTAGCGATGACACCAGCTGCGGAGCCACGTGTTAATGGAGCATATGCTCCTATTTCTTTCTATGTTGCTGCTGGCACTGGGAAGAATGGAAGAGAATATGACCTGCACACCTGAGTTCCTGGTTGTCTGCCCCAATTCCCTAAAGTCCCTTTTGATCGCCCTCAGGCTGCGCATTGCTGCTTCTTCTCCTCCCACATGTAGGACCAGCAATGGATAATAGTCAGTGGGTCTAAGCAGGCTGGGAAGTTAATGTTGGCCATACAGTGGCAAAAATGATCTCTCTTGCTGCTTGGAGTCCCAGCTTTTGCCCAAAATACCTAAGCTAATGTGCAGTCTTGCATCAGTTTGATTGTAGCACGGTTTCAGTAGCTGCAGGCTGCACCCACTGTGAGCAGCAAGGTCACATGCAGTGCTGTAGATGATCATGCTGTATGATCACAGTAGCCTGTGTTGGTGCCAGTGAGCTCACCTGCATCTGATCCCCTGTGAATATCTCTAAATTTCCTTGATACCAGTGGGAATTGAGCTGGTTAGTGCTTTGTATGATCATGTATGGCTTGATACATGATGGTGATACACATGGTCAAACAGACCACCGCCTTGTGTGATGCAAACTTAACCTCCACTTTAAGCCCAAACCTAAGAGGGGCAGAATTCCAAGGAGGAGGCTCAAAGTTGTTAATCTTCAAACAGCTACAGTGAGAGACAGCTTCCAGGTAAACCTTCAAACTAGACTTGAAGACCACCCCATAGATCCCTCTCCTGAAGCGCTTTGGCAACATATTAAAAATAGCATCCTGCAGTCTTCCGAAGAATCCTTAGGGTTCTCCTTCAAGAAAAACAAAGACTGGTTTGATGAAAACAATCAAGAGATCCAGGAATTGTTGACAAAGAAGAGAACTGCTCACCAAGCACACCTTGCTCAGCCATCTTGCCATGCAAGAAAAGCAGCCTTTCGTCTTGCATGCAGTAAGCTCCAACAGAAACTTTGAGACATTCAGAACAAGTGGTGGATCAACCTAGCAGAAAAGACTCAACTCTGCGCAGATTCGGGTGACCACAGAGGATTCTATGAGGCTCTGAAAGCAGTGTACGGACACACGTAACACCTTCAAAGCTTCCTACTCAGCGCAGATGGCCAAATGCTTCTGACGGATAAAACCTCCATCCTGAATTGATGGTCTGACCATTTCCAGACTCTCTTCGGTGTCAACAGTGTAGTCCAAGGTTCAGCAATTCAGCACATTACACAACAACCGGTGAAAAACGAATTGGATATAGCTCCTACTATACATAGGCCATACAGCAGGTGAAAACTGGCAAGGCAGCTGGGGTTGATGGAATCCCACCTGAAGTCTGGAAGCATGGAGGCCAAGCACTCCATGCTAAATTTCACGAGCTCGTTGTGCGCTGCTGGGGAAAAAGGCGAACTCCCACCGGATCTCCGTGATGCAGTCGTCATCACCCTGTACAAGAAAAAAAGGAGAAAAGTCAGACCGCTCAAACTACCGAGGTATTACTCTGCTCTCCACTGCTGGAAAAATCCTTGCATGAATACTTTTGAACAGATTAATACTCGCTATCTCAGAAGAACTCTTACCTGAAAGCCAATGTGGTTTCAGAGCCAATAGGAGTACCACGGACATGGTATTTGTTCTCGGACAACTGCAAGAGAAGTGCAGGGAACAGAACAAAGGACTCTATATAACTTTTATTGACCTCACCAAAGCTTTTGACACTGTGAGCAGAAAAGGCCCGTGGCAGATCTTGGAACGATTAGGATGTCCCCCCCAAGTTCCTCAAAATGATTATCCTGTTACATGAGGACCAGCGCAGCCGAGTCAGATATGGCAATGCGCTCTGAGCCCTTCCCAATAACCAATGGTGTGAAACAAGGTTGTGTTCTCGCACCAACTCTATTCACAATCTTCTTCAGCATGATGCTCCAAGGGGCACGGCAGACCTTGATGAAGAAAACGGCATTTACATCCAATATCGTACTAATGGAAGCCTATTCAACCAAAGGTGCCTGAAGGCCCACACTAAGATCCTAAATCACCTTGTCCGCGAGCTGCTTTTTGCTGATGATGCCGCCCACGTTGCTCATACAGAAGCAGTACTGCAGCGCTTAACATCCTGCTTTGCAGAGGCTGCTGAGCTTTTTGGGCTGGAAGTCAGTTTGAAGAAGACAGAAGTTCTCTACTAACCTGCACCTCAGGAAGTCTTCCATCATCCCCACATCACCATAGGCAAACCAGAGCTTAAGTCAGTCCAAAAGTTCAACTATCTAGGAAGCATCATTTCCTCAGATGGTAAGATTGACAATGAGATAGACAACAGGTTAGCAAAGGCATACAGAGCTTTTGGAAAACTTCATAAAAGAGTCTGGTGCAATAAACACCTGAAAAGAAGTACAAGGATTAGTGTCTATAGAGCCATTGTACTGTCTACTCTTTTATATGGGTCTGAATCATGGGTCATCTAACACCACCTGCGACTCCTCGAACGCTTCCATCGGTGCTGCCTCCGTACAATCCTAAACATCCACTGGACTGATTACGTGACCAACGTGGCTGTCCTTGAACAGGCAGGGCTCACCAGTATTGAGGCCACGCTGCTGAGAACGCAGCTGCGCTGGGCAGGGCACGTCTCCAGGATGGAAGATCACTGCCTCCCCAAGATTGTGCTCTATGGTGAACTCACCACCGGCTGCTGCAAGAGAGGAGCCCCAGAGAGGAGATCCAAGGACTCCCTGAAACAATACCTCAGCTTTGGCCATATTGACTACCATCAGTGGTCCACTCTGGCCTCGAATCGGGAGACATGGAGAAGCACCATCCATAACGCTGCTGCTTCCTTTGAGAAGGCACGCAGAATCAGTTTTGAAGAGAAAAGACAACGCAGAAAGAACCGTGCCTCACCAATACTGCCTAAGGAGACCTTGCGCTGTGCCTTTTCCAACTGGACTTGCCTTTCCTCCATCGGGCTTTTTAGCCATCAGCGCGCTTGCAGCAAACATGGGTAAAGCCCTTCCCGTATCTTTGTTCGTGAAGCCTAGCCATGATGATGATGATGATCACAGTAGCCTGTGTTGGTGCCAGTGAGCTCACCTGCATCTGATCCCCTGTGAATATCTCTAAATTTTCTTGATACCAGTGGGAATTGAGCTGGTTAGTGCTTTGTATGATCATGTATGACTTGATAGTAATGGGTGGTATCTTCTGGATGTTTGGGTACCTTAATACCAAAAAAATATATACTAGTGGTGTTAACACTTTTGGATGAGCAAACGGGGTGTTTTGTTGTTGTTGAGGGGTTTTTTTTGTTGTTTTGTTTTGTTTGTTGAGTTTTGGGGAATTTGGCAGGGGAAACAGGTGTTCCCCTTTCCTCCTGGTCTCAATGAGCCATAGCTGCCTAAGTACTTGGTCCTTTCAAGGGAACTAAACATATGAGAAAGTGGGCTCCCTGTCTTCCTTCTCACTGCTGGAGTGAAGAGATGGTGTCATCAGCATCACACTGGCTCTGGAAAAGAACCCAGGATGCCAGAGATGCAGCAGAATTGGGGTGCAAAAATATAAGTTGCAGTTTAGCACTGTGTAACCCTCCAGATGTGCAACATTCACCATTTAGCACAGCATGTGTTAATCATGTCAGTGCCACTGTGACCATGGTGTCTTGCTCAGCACTGTTGTCCTCCTTCCTATAGAGTAACTTATAAAAACCCACTTGTCCATCCTGTTTTGTATTTAAAAAAAAAAATCAGTGCTCCTCCACTTTGAAGGCATGTTTTATTTTGATTTATGAACATTGCTTAAAAGCATTGCATTCAGGTGATGGCAGACAGTGAAGAGCACACAGGCTGTGTGACTGCAGTGAATGTTTCTTAGATGGCTGTTAGAGGATGAAAAGCACCTTCCACTGTCACCTGGTCCATCTACCCCTTCAGGGGAGAATGGGCTGTTTCAGTGTCTTTCCTGATGGACACTTGGCTAATGTACTCTTTAAGACCTCTAGTGATAAAGAATCACACCCTCACCTCCTCCATTCATACCCTGGTGAGTTTTGTCTCTAATGTAGAATCTAAATAAGCTAGTGAGAAATTAAAAAATAGAGGGGGAGAAAATAGCTAAAGCCCATATTTCTTCACAGTCTTATTTTTTGCTATTATTTAACCTACTATTTAATGAATGCTTTGTAAACAATGGTGTTACTGACTCTGCGCTTGAGCAAGATTTGCAATTTAAGTGTTAGAATTATTATCAAATAATCTGTTCTACCTATTCAGCAGTAATGAACATAAGTGCTTTTTGTTTTCACAACTCTAGCTGAGCTCCAAGTGAGTATCTGCATTTTCATGGCACTGCATATATAGTTCCCAAAATGGAGCAAGACTTGGGAGGGGGCAAGACTGTAACAAATTATGACTGCTGTAATTTGTTAGGTAGTGTGGTCCATGGACAAAACTTCAGAGATGGGAATCTAAATCATGGTAAAAGAAAAGAGGCGTGTAACTGATGGCTGGTGAGGCACAGTATGTGCATTTTGAGGGGTTTGTGCACAGAATGCATTTCTACCAATTTTGTGCACAAAGTGATGCTTAAACTTTTGGAGACTTGACCTAACAGTTTACACCAAGTCTTTGGATTTGTTTTAAAGGTGAAAGCATTGGAAAGTCAGAATTGAATTCTGAATGATATTTTTGAGTCAGTCGCTGTTGAAGAAATTCTTCATCTGTCTATGTCTAGTCCTAAAATATGTACCCAAGGAAGGTCTGTGGGGAAACTCTACAGTGAATAATTATGGAATAATCTGCACGGGGAAGACATTTGTAACCTCCATGAATCTGTGTCCTGAACCAGTAAGGCTTGTGTTTTCTTTTCTGAGACCTACTAAATTCTCATAGTGGCAGTTAATTTTTTACTAGGCCGTGGATTTATGTTTTTAAAAAAATAAAATAAAATAAAAAATCAGAGTTTAAATTCCCAATGCATCTTACTTTTGTCTTAGGCTAAATAAAATCAAACTGTAAAGAAGTCGAAGCTTCACTGAAACTGCATATAAAATTCATTTAGGTAAACTGTAAAATGTCCTCAGGTTTGAGCTAAGAGACAAGTCAGGATACAGTTTCTCTTGCAGCTTTGAACATACAGATGTAGCTCATACTAGTAATTTTCCAATGTTAGTGTTGCATTCTCTGAGTAACTTATAGCCTAGCTTATGGTTTATAGTGTCACAAGGTCAGAAAGAAGGAAAGCATAAATTCATGAATATTAAGAAGGAACTAAGATGTTGCTAACTTCACTGAGAAGAGATCAAGAATGAGTGTGATGGGTGGTAGATAATTATGCTTCTACAAGAAGTGTAAAGGCTGAGAAGAGTGCAATGCTCCTTTCCAGAAATAATGGTCCCATCTTCTCTAGATGCAGGGCAGAATATCCTTTCATTGAATATTGCATATGGCTATGGAAAACTGGTATAAAAATGGCCGGCTAATGTCACTGCCAGGTATCACTGACATTGCCCTGCATAAGGGTGCGGGGGGAGAAGACATGGTAAGGTTTAGTACACTCTAAATATAAAAATATTTTGTGAAACAGATGCTCTCTAAGCAACAGTCTTGCTGTATTGCAGAAGAGAAATATGTAACTTTTCAATATAGAAAAATGATCTTCCTATTCCTTAATCAATAACTTGGGGCAATGGGAGGCAGATACCTAGAGGAGGCCTTTTCACTTTTGGGTCCTGAAGGCACTGCTTATCCATTGCATTCTCTCACAGATGAAGTAACTGTCAGCTTTCTGTGTCTGGCAGCTTGTTTTCAGCTAGAAAGGATTTAAGATTCACTGGGATTTGTGCTTTCAGCTTATTCCTTTCTTGCATGCTCAGTAATGCTAGCATTTCAGGACAGCACAGTTGCAGATGATGTGATACTGAGCTTCATTTAGCTAAATCTGGGTCTCGTCACCGGTTAAACTAGCTCCAGAAGAGCCAAGCAATAAATGCCTATGCAAACAAAACAGGCTGTTCTTTTGTGCCACACAAGGAGATTGTTCTAAAGTGTTAAAAAAACAAACAGCCCTTACAACTCCCTATCACAAATGGTTATGCGAGGGAGAAAATCCTCTAAGGAGGCACTACTCTTCCTGTTTAGGAGAATGGTGGTAACAGGGTATGAAGCAGTGGCTTAGATCTAGTCCACTTGATAATTGGTGTTATCAAAAAGAGGAGTGACAGTCCAGTCTTTCCACTCGATAAGGATCCACCCATGCCTCAAGGAAGGGGAGCGAGATGGTAAAGCGTGTGGTTGGGCACCTCTTGATGATGGAGACTGCTCCTGTAGCTCAGCTCTGCTGCTGCTCTCTGGGGAGCTCTTCAAAGCAGACAGGATTTCCTTCTTCCTAGGAGAGTGGAGAGGAGACTGTGTAGCTGCATCTGCTTGATGCCTCTGCGCTCAAGCTGGGTCAGCAGCTGTAGTGCCCAAATTCCCTTAACCAAATTTCAGGAGTTGTGTAGAGCAGGAGGAGGCACCATTAGCGGTTGCATTTGATGGGGTAGTAAGTGAGAGGGAGAAGCAGCATGACAGAGCAGAAATTAAAGGCAGAGATGACCAGAACCATCTGGTCAGTCAAACATTTCAGGTGTGGGAGTGGGGAGGATACCAAGATAAGGATTTTTACTCTGAAATGGGAGATGATCAATCAAAAGAACATTCCTCTTCACTTACTTGTTGTAATGACCATTCAGGGTCAGTATTATTAATCCCAGTATGAATGCCAAGGGGCTGAGGACTAGTATGGCTGTCTTCCAGTTGGTGCCTGAAAGGATATTGCATAAAACAACAATGCTTTTACCATAGCTCTTCTAATTCGGGACCTACTACTGTTGTAAAAAGCACCTCTAATATTGCTGCAGAGCAGTGGTAACAGTAGAGCAGGAAAATTACTTAAATTGAGCACATTATGGTTGTTCTGTTCCATCCAGCATCCATCTATTGAAAACAGCCAAATGAGGTGTTTCTTCCTTGCTTGGAAGACAACTCTTTATGCTTCTTCACTCTGCAATGCTTTGATGTGTAATAGAAAGGCAAGGGGAAAGCACCAGTGCTAGGCGATATCGCTGATTCTCCTCGTGAACTGGGACAAAGCATTTGCATGTTCTCGCTCCCTGGGCCTGAAGGACAAAAGTAAGGTCCGATCATTAAAATAAATTTCTCATACAGGTAAGTGTGGTGCTCCCTGTTGAGTACTGGGCATCCTCAGCTGGACCCACAGGAATGTAACCCAGCCGTTGGTGGGTGGGTTGGGGCGCTTATGAACTTTCATCCACTTCCCCCCCCCCCCCCTTCTCTGGTTAATCTTTAGACCTACCTGCAAGCCTGGCCCCAGAACTTTTTCCCTTGATTTCCATGGTGCTTTTTAGAATGACTGTAGGATGGATCTGGAGGAAAGATGGAGACATTCAGAATAGCGAGTTCCACAGAGAGCTGTGGTTTCCTCCTAGATGCACAATAACCACAAAGCCCCTTGGTATCAAGGTGAAAGGAGAAGGGGAACCTTCTCATTCCTCAGTGTCACCCAGCCACAGAAATCTTTTATTCCTATAAATTCTGGTGGTTGCGCCTCCAGGCTAAGGCTATCATCACCAAATTGCTTCCCAGGGCAAATGTCCCAACTTGTTATGTGAGAGCAGCCTCCAAGCACTCAGAAGTGGGTGTGAAAGTACTCAGGAACTTAGGCTCACTGGAAAAAAATGAGTAATCCTTAGGTCTTCCCCACTTTTTCCCTCCTGCTGCTGTTATGTATGTGTTTGGAAAAGTGCTCACCCTCCTTTGCTGGGAGGTGTGCCTGGTGAGTCTTTGCTGGAGATACTGTGTTTTTGAAGTCGCTGGTCAGAGGCAGGTCAGTCAAGCCCATGGAAAGCTCCCTGTCCACAGCATGTGTCTCTGAATCAATGGTTTTAGCTTAGAAAGGAACAGAGTGGAGATATGGGATAATTACTTATTTTTTTTTTACTGAGTCCTGGGTATGCAACGGGTGGGAGCTCAGCCTTGCCATGTTAGTCCTGCACCCAATAAGACAAACAGGACTCGGCATAGGACCAAGCACCTCCTGTGTGTCAAGGGCCTTGCATTCTCATTGATTTCAAAGATGATTAAGTGAACCTCTTGGGGCTGAACTCACAGCCAGACAAGAGCTTGTTTTTTGGTGGTAGATAAGGTCAATTATGGTCTAAAAAACATGAATGCAGTATTAGTTGTTAAAGGATGAGATAGGAAGAAGAGGCAAGTAGAGCTATAGCTAAGCATCACAAATGTTACCAATACAGTAGATAAAGAAATGTGGGTGGTAAGTAGTTCATATCTCTTGCAAGTGAGTGAGGTAAATATGGTTTCAGGTATCAACTGTTGTTGATACTGAATTTGGGATTTCTCAAATACTCTCATTTCTGCTGGCTGAGAAGGTCATGGCTGGCATAGTGTCGATAGTCTTCAGAAGACCTTCACTCAGGTGGACTCTGAACCATGGGGAAAGCTATTGCTGTGCACAACCCACAGTAACAGGCAGAACATGGTTCCAGGCCTGCTCTGTGTTTTTACGCTTGTAGCCCTATTTGTGGAGTCTGGCTCCAAGGGAGCACTGGCGTGCCAGGAACATTGCCTTGGGGAATGCATAAACTCTTTTCACATGCCTTTTCCCCATATCTTAAATGTTCCAAGTATTTTCTAGTCTATATTTAACTAGCCTATTATAGTATCTATTTTTATTGGCTTTATTTACCTTTATGTTAGACACTAACATTTGTGACTACTGGTCTGTGATAATTACATGTTAAGCTTCTAGTTAGCTAATTGAAAACCTGAATAAAAAGGCCATCTTGTCTGCACATTACAGCCAAGAAAGCTATTGTATCTCTCTTTCCAATTAGATAGAGCCTCTTTGTGTCAAAAGGTTTTACTTGTAATCCTTCTGCTTATGCAAATGAGATTAGTCATGTTTTCTCTTTACTCATTTCTGCAAAGCCTAAAGATCAGTGATGAGAACACTGTTTGGGTATGGTAGGAGGTAACTTTTAAGTGTTGCTCAAACTGAAGCAAGAATTTCTCATTTCAAATATAGCAGCTCCTTAATAATTCATATTCATTTTAAAAAGGTTTTCAACTGCCTCTAGTTTTCTCTCAAGCAATTCAAACAATTCTTAGCTTTGGGCACTGATTCAGACCAGCTTTCCAAAATATTTGAGTTTTGATGCATGCTTTCTGCAAAACACTGAACAGCAACTACTAGAAAGTGGTGGTACAGAAATGTAGGTGGGTTGGCTTTGAGCCTTTTGGTATCTCTTCAGACTTGGCCAAAGTGACCATGAGTTAGGATGATGAAAGTAAGCGTTAGGTGGCTTCTAGGTGATGATGATGCCTAAGGTTAGATGTTATCAGTTGCTAAATTTACCTCATCTTACTTTTGTATGTCCAGACCAGTCTGTCTACAGCTGCTTGTGTTGGTTCACCAGGCCTCAGAGCTGCCATCTAGGCAGCAGCACAGACGGTTTTATCTGCTAGCGACTTCCACTTACTGAACTTGGTTTTTCTCTCTTGAGACAAAGACCTTGTGGCCTCTTTCCTTGGTACTGAGGTGGAAGCCCAGGCTTTGCGAAGTCAAGTGTCCCTTCTTGCTGCAGGCCCATGCTTGGCGTTCCTGGTCCCCACAGGGCTCCAGCTTGACCAGCGAGTACTCGCGTGTCTTGTGGACCGACAAACACTGCTTCGTTTTGAGGCTGACGATGGTCTTGGTGGCGGGGTCCCAGCTCCACTGCTGCTGCTAGGAGTGCAGCTTGCAGTCGGTCAGGCCGATGCCATCAGGCTCGTGGTGGGAGACATGAATGCACTTTTTCAGACAGGTGTTCTTTATGAGGAAGCCTTGCCCATCCGATACTGCGGTACAATCAGAGCATGGTTTAGTACTGTATGTGTCCAAGGGAAACACATCTGAGCACAAGATGTTTTAGAGGCCCACAGGAGAGGGAGACAACCCACCATTCCTTTGGCGATCATGCTGTTCCGGATGGGCTCGGGATTCGGCAATAATCAGCCAGAACGAGGTGACTACATCGAGCATTTATTCAGGTGAAAGCACATAAAAGAAGCCAAGTATGGATAACTACTCACGAGGGTGATACCTGCCGGCAGGATACTGGACCCGAACGTGCTCTCGAGCTGGCAGATGAGAGCGAGAGAGTTGCTGACCGCCTCCCGCGGAGACAGCGCAGGCCTCAGAGTGAGGAGTTTCTCCTTCCCCCCGCTCTCTCCGCACTGTCCTCTCTGTGCCCGGTGCATCCTGGCACGTAGGGTCAGTACGACCCAGGAGGCAGCCCTGGGGGGGGGTGGACAAACTCCGCCTCTAGTTGCGCAACTCTCCCCCCCCTCGGGTGCGCAGGCGTGCACACCAGTCGGGGGTCCCAGCCCTCAATTCGAGGGTCCTGCCTTCCTCCTCTTCTTCCTCATTTCCGGGTGTTTGGCCTCCAAAGCTAGTTTGGAGGATGTCTGCGGTTAAGTTGGCTACAAGCCCGGCCGAGCGGCCGGCTTCAACTGGGTTTCGGAGGGGGCTGCCTGTGAATCGGCCTGAGCAGCTGCCGACTCTTGACAAATGGCATGAGCGTATTCAACATACAGGGTCCAAAGATCAGTGTCATCATGATCATTGCTATCGGCCCTATCAAGGTGGATATCAGGGTGGTTAACCACAGCGAACCGGTGAACCAATTTTCGTACCAGCTGCGTTTTGGAACAGGGTTCAACGGGCGCTGGCCGGCAAGGCATGACATTGAAGATTGGTGACCCTGTAGTTACTTTTGTACTAATTGCTCGAGATTGTTCCATCTGTTCAAGTACCCATTTAAAGGGCTGATGTGATTCTACCTGTCCTATAGTGACAAGCTGCAAAATTAAGATAACGCAAAGGCATCGCGGCCCCCTCTTGCAGAGGCTGTTTTGTTGTTTTCTGGATTCGGTCGGCGTGGAACTCACAGGCTCGGGCGGGACGCCTATCACCGGGGCGTCCGATGATCCGGTCCTGTGAACAGAAACTCACAATTTTCATCAGTTTTATTTTGAAGGTCTGGTTTAATAGACTTAAGCGGGCACCACTTGACTCTGCCATCTTTCCTGACAGTGACCTTTGGGTTGATCTTGGCATGGGGGGAGCGCTGCCAGCGAGTCCCCCAGCCAAGGGCAGTTTGCTGCAACATGGCCTGCCTGGCCACATTTAGAACAAGCCATTACGTTGGCTATTGCGGCATGAACAGCCGCCTGAATTGGGGTCAGATGCTCTTCCTTTGCAACATGCTTAATCATGTGTGCGATACTTGCCCCTACCGGCAATGATCGCAAGATTTCTTTGGTTGCCGAATTGCATTGTTGGCGTAAACATTCCGCTACGACCGGGCTTTTTGCCTCCGCAGGCAGGGCCGAAGAGTTGACCGCTGCTTGGAGACGATCTACAAATTGTGTAAAGCTCTCACTTTCACTTTGCTTTATTGAGGACCATGGCGATGGTCTGGCAACAACTCTACAGGCTGTGCGAATAGCTTCTCTGGCTGCATGAGTAGTTGCCATAACTTCATGGGCCCGCATGCCATGGGCCTGCGCCTGGGGGGTGATCATTGTTGGATCTGTACCCATTAACCGCTGCAGGCTGGAGCCGTGTAATGGATGATCTGCCCCAGTTACTTGGGCTAAACACTTTGTACAGTTGTCTTCCCATTCTTGTCTGAAAATGATCATCCCTGCTCCATCAAAGATTAGCCTACAAGTTTGCTTTATATCAAACGGGAGCATATCGTCCCTCCCGAAGATACCATCTATGAGGGTTGAGACCATGGCAGAATTAATCCCTTTATCCGCAATTGCTTTAACAATCGTTTGCACATCCTTAGATTTTATCGGCGAGTAGACCCTCTGTCCCGCCTCCGTCACCCGGACTGGGAATGCTAGCGCGGTTGATGGGGCCCACTCGGCACACGCGATCTTTATTTCCTTCCAGTCCGTGAGAGGGGTTTCTTCCTTTCGCGTTTTTTCTTTAATTCGAATGGGAATATTTTGGCTCTTAGTTCTTTGGCTCTTAGTTCTGTTTACCTTCTTTTTCTCCTTCCTTAAATTCGAATCAGTTGTGGGCCACCCATCCTCACCAGTGTCCGAGCCGGAGCTGGAGCTGGAACTCGACTGACTGGTCACTTCCGGGCTCCGGTACTTTTTCGTTGGGCTCCAGCCCCGCCTACTTTCCCCCCTCCTTAGCTCGCTCCGCCTCCTACTCACGGAGGCGTGTTTCTTCAAACGGTCGCTCCGATTGGTTCTCGGCCCCTCACTCGGTCCTCCCTCACCTGACCGGTCATTTCATCATAGAAGGCGATCAGGTTAAGCATCAGAAAGCATCAGGCAGACTCACTGACATAGGCCGGACTGTTATCCGTCTTGATGTGCTCGGGCGAGCCTATGACTGCAAAAGATGTGGTTAGATGCCTGCAGACATGTAGGGCCCTTTCACCGGTCTGCGCTGTGGCCCACACAAACTTAGAGTAGGTGTCTATGGACACGTGGACATACTTGAGGCGTCCAAATTCAGGTACATGTGTGATGTCCATTTGCCACATCTCTAATGCCTTCTGGCCCCCGGGGTTCACACCAATGCCCAGACCTGGCCCATGATGACTACACTGGGGACAGGCCTGCACAATTCCACAGGCATCGGATACAGTTATATCATACATCCAGGTCAGGCCTTTGGCATTAGCGTGGAACTGTTCATGAGCAATTCGGGCGATTTCAAAACGATTCAGTGGCCCATGTTCACGCACCAAGCTCACTAACTGGTCAGCCCGATTGTTACCCTCTCCCAAACCTAGTGTCCATTGATGACTCCGGACATGGATGACACAGAATGCCGTCAAACGCCACCTCACAGCTCTTTTGATTTGTAGAAACAGCTGGAACAATCGCTGGTTACGAGTTTCTTTCAAAAGAGCATCCTCAATTCGCTGTACTACTCCGACGACATACAGGGAGTCCGATACAATATTCAATGGGGTGTCCTTCCAGTGCATCAGCGCCCATGCGACAGCTGCCAATTCTAAAGTCTGCAACGAGTCACCTTCCACCGCTTGTAGGGTGTGGGCTTTCCATAGGTCTTTCTCCTTCCAGGTGATGGCTGCCCTTCTGGAAGATTTCCCTGCATCCATGAATACCGTGAGGCCATCGCACGGAGGTCTTTCTACACACTTTGGTCTTCCTACCCACGAATAGCTGGTGAGGAAGTGGCCAAGCTTTCCTGCAGGCCTTTCCGAAGTCACCTCCCCAGGGAACTCCAAGAGCGCTAGCTGCAGCGCAGTGGAGTGCCGCAAGGCCCATTCCAGATCTGCCGCCTGCAGGGGAAGGTGGATCACCGCTGGCTCACCCCCCGAGACTGCCAGCACCCGAGTTCTCCCACGGCGGATCATGTGAGCCACCGCTTCCAACCGAGGGGTCACACTCTTGCACAGTTGAACTGAGGAGAAAATCCATTCTAAAACTGCAAGGTAGTCTTCTCCCCCTTTTTTCTTTTGCCACTGCATGATGAGGGCAAACACCGAGATTGGGTTGGAGACGACCATGAGGTGCATCGGGAGTTCAGAGCATTCCTTCCATTGCGACATTCTCCTGTATGCACTGATATGATGTATTGAGTAGGCTATATGGATTCAGGTCTGTCCAGGTCTGTCCAGTCGCTTTGAGGAATACCTAACACCAGTGCATCAATTGATCCGCTGTCCCACAAAGCCAACAACTCTTAATTTGGGTATAATTAACAATACGCCTAAGAAGCATAACATATCCATTAGTGTTAAAAGTAGCATCAGCTTCTATAATAGCGTTAAAAGTAATATTACCTCCTAAAAGCCACAATATACAGCTAATAATAACAGTAACACTTCTTCCTCCCATGTTGTTCTTCTGCAGGCTCACACTTTCCACAGCTAGGGTACCAGCTGCCTGCCTGCTACGTTTGATGTATCCAAGTTTGCTTCCAGCCAAGGTCTCACCCGTTTCGCTGGCACCAATCTGGTTCCAGTATCTGTAATGACACAAGCATACCCTTTCCCCCAGGTTATCAAGTCCAAAGGTCCCATCCAGTTTCCCGTGTTCCAGTCTCTCAGCATCACCTTACACGGGCCCGTTTTTACTTCTGTCAGGGCTCCCTTTAGCCCAGCCCTGTGTTTGACCATCAGAGGGACTAGGCTATCCTGGGGCAATCTCAAAAATTTTAAAACATATTCTGCTCTTGCCAATCTCTCTGCAGGCATAATTCCCAATTCTCCTCCTTTTTTTTTTTTTTTTTTTATAGCTGGCATTTCAGCGTTTGGTTCATACGTTCCACTATGTCATGGTCCTCAGGATGTAATTGTTCTTAGAATTTCTTACGTTCTTAGAATTTGACTCTCCTGTTTGAGAGAAAGGAGGTATATTATTAAATAACTAAGGCTGCTGCTTGGTGGCCTTGTGTACTTAAACTGGTTCTAATTTGCATTGGGTGCAGGCAGGGTTTTGAAGTGGTAGGTCCCATGCCCTAGTTGGAGGTTTTAGCCTGTAGGGCAGAGATAGGTGGTAGCTGCATGTAGGTGGAGGGTTCAAGACTGCATTTTCTGTCAGGACTATATTGAGTTTTGCTGGGAAAACACTGCGTGGTGAGTGGGCTGTACGTGTGATGGACAGATTGGTGAATTTGCAGCAGTTTTACACTGTCCGTTATTCCTGCAGAGCACAATACACCTCTTTTCGGCTGAGTTGGAGTATATGAAATGGCAACTGATGCTTGGCCTGCTAGCAAATTTTGGTCTTATGTTTTAAAACTTTCGTTCATGTTATGTTACACAGAGAGACTTTTCTCTTTGCTCAAAGAACATGAGGAAAAAGCTTGGAAAAAGCTTGCAACTGCACAATTTCTGTTATTTCTGCATTAAAGAGGCAGGATGTTCTGGTTAATGGCAAAAGTAGTTTTATGTTGGCAGCATCTTGAGTGTGCTTGTCTAACTTTCATCATAAGTAGCTTGGGAAAGTCTGAAGTACTAACAAGGTTCATGAACTTCATGGTGAGGCTGTTGCATATTGAAATCTCACTACATCATATTTAAACTTATTTAACTTAAGCTGTTCTGGGTTCCAGGCTTGCATTTTAAATGTGCAGAATATTCTATAGTATTTTTTAATCCATTTAGGCCAAAACAAAGTGGCTCTAGCTAGGGGAGGCTTAAATTAAATTATTACTTTTCCTCTCAAGTGACTTAACTAGCGAAGTTAATGTTTATACCTGACTGTATCTAATGCTGCGACTACTGTTAAAGATTTGCTTCTTTCTTAGTAGTATATCTTGTGCTAATTAAGTTGAAGCAGTTAAACTCGTTAGTAGTTACTAGGTGCCTTCCACATGATTATTTTAGGCTCTCAGAAGTGGTAGATATTTTCTGTGCAAAACTTCAGATATGAAAATGGTGGGTTAAAGAAGTTATTCTGATTGCCTGTATTCCATAAAATTTAGGATTTATTTCGTTATTTTATTATTTTGTTGTGGGATTTTTATTGCTCTTGCTGATAGTGAGAAGTCTGGATAATGTGTGTGTGTTTTTTGTTTGTTTGGTTTTTTTTGTTTCTTTGTTTTGTTTTTTTTTTTTTTCCTCCCCTGAATTGGTGTAGGAATTGTGCAGTCTGTCTATATATATTTGGCTGTAATTTATCATTCAAATACCTTTTGTGCTTCTGTAGTATACCAAGGAGGGGAGGATAGACTAAAATGATTGAAACACCTCTAAGAAAAGGGTAGCAAACTAAAAACAGAAGTCTAACAAAACTGATGAGAAGCAGAGGTAATGTAAACACATTTACCTCCCCCCTCGCCCTTTGCTTTTCTGTTTAGATTATCTTAAATAACTTTATCTGAGTCAGTCGTAGAAACTGCACCCTAAATGTCCCATCTGCCTTTAGACTTGACAGAACTGGAGCTATCCCCTTATTTTTGAAGGGTTTAGAAATGAGGACTGTCTTAACCACTAGTTGGAGATGGCATTCTTTTGATAGTCCTTTTTTGGAAAGCTTCCTTTTTAAATAGGTTACCTGCTTGTTGACACAGTTCAATGTAAGCTTAGATTAGGTGCATCTTTGATACTCTTGTTTGCCAAGACAGTCTCTGACCAAAAGAAGAGCTTTCACTGATCAGATTTGACCTGTACCTGTAGTAGGCGAGTTATTTATTTTAATGCCCCTGTGTGTGAAACTTGCAATTCTAGAGGTTGGTGCAGTTCATAAGTTCCAGCTTCCCTGGAAACTGGTATGGCTGGAATGCCAATTCGATGATTGAAATCCTGGTGTATTAATTTACTGTAACATTACTGCATTTCTTTTTTTCCCTAATTAAGGGAAATAAGGGCTAATTAATTAAGGCCCTAAGGGCTAATTACCTTATAATGCAATGTGCAGTCAGGACCTTAAGGAAAGAGGGGGGCCGTTTGTTACCAGTTAAGTACCTTATATCCTTAAGCAACTCATGTGCTTTTAACAAGTGCAGTGTCCTTAATAAACTAAGTGGCGCATTATGTGAGGAGGACTGCATAGCTATAGCTGCCCGAGGTTCACTGCAATGAATCTATATGGAACAACACAGCGGGAGATGCAGTGCTTTTCAGAGAGTGTCAAAGAACTGTCTTCCAATTTAATTCCCCACTGATTGATACATACTGAAGCAGAGGGTGTAATTGGGCACAATGTCACATTAAGCAACTGCACGATTTGAGAAATCCATTTCTCTTGATGCTCATCTCTGCTGGAAAGACTATTGAGCATCTACATGAAGGGCTCTTTAATGGGGGCTGTTGGCATCATTAGAAAATGTGGTGTCTCTAATCCATTAATGTGATATGTGCATAGACCTGCTCTGCAGGGACTCTTCTCCCTGTCTTTCCCCTTGTGTATTCTAGAAATGTTTTTAAATAACCACCGTTTTACTGGTTCTGGGTCCTCTGTCCCTCAGTCATTTCACAGTCTGTAAGCATTAAATTAATTTAGTTACTTTAAACAACCCAAACAGCTTTTCAGGGCAGAGATCCAGACTTTGACATGTGGATGTTGTGTGCAGTGGGGCTGCGCTGCCATCCAGAGGGACCTGGACAGACTGGACAACTGGGCGGTGAAAAACCTCATGAAATTCAACAAGGCCAAGTGCAAGGTCCTGCACCTGGGGAGGAATAACCCCAGACACCAGGACAGGCTGGGGACCGACCTTCTGGAGAGCAGCTCTGCAGAGAAAGACCTGGGTGTCATGGTGGACAACAAGTTGACCATGAGGCAGCAGTGTGCCCTCGTGGCCAAGAAGGCCAATGGGATCCTGGGGTGCATTAAGAAGAGCGTCTCCAGCAGGTCGAGGGAGGTGATCCTGCCCCTCTACTCAGCCCTGGTGAGGCCACATCTGGAGTATTGTGTCCAGTTCTGGGCTCCACAGGACAAGAGGGATGTGGAGCTGCTGGAGAGAGTCCAGCGCAGGGCCACAAGGATGATCAGGGGCCTGGAACATCTGCCCTATGAGGAGAGGCGGAGGGAGCTGGGCCTGTTCAGCCTGGAGAAGAGAAGGCTGAGAGGGTATCTGATCAGTGTCTATAAGTACCTCAAGGGAGGCAGTGAGGAGGATGGTGCTGGCCTCTCTTCAGTGGTGGCCACCGACAGAACTAGAGGAAACGGATGGAAACTGAAGCACCAAAAGTTCCACAGGAACTTAAGGAAAAATTTTTAACAGTGAGGGTGACAGAGCCCTGGAACAGGCTGCCCAGAGAGGTTGTGGAGTCTCCTTCTCTGGAGATCTTCAAAACCCAGTTGGACGCGGTCCTGTGCCATGTGCTCTAGGTGATGTGAGCAGGGGGTTGGATTACATGATCTCCAGAGGTTTCGTCCAGCTTCACCTGCTCTGCGCTTTGTGATTCTGCCCTTGCTGGCCCACACGAGCCAGTGCGTGATCTCATTTCTCTGCTGCCTTTGGAGCTGCAAGGCCTTGCCCCCGTATAAGGAGCCACCACCTGCTAGTGCCAAAAACCGTTCTCTGACTTAGTGTCGTGTTTCTGGAAATAACACCGCGTTGAGAGAGGTGATCAGGTGTGCTGAGAACCTCATGAACGTTGAGCAAAATGACACAAGGATTTATGGCTAAGGAATGGTGGAGTTGCCCCATGTGACTCATTCACAGTAGCCTCCTGTCAGCTTGTGGTGTTTGGGGAGGTTTGCACCAGAGTAATCTTCCTATTACAGATTTGATTTTATCAGTGTGTTGAATCTCCATTAGTCATTAGGGTTGACTCGCTTTTTTCTTTTTTTTCCTTTTTTTTTTTAATGTTGAAAGGAATGTATGCCCAGCTGCAGGGGCTCCCCAAAAATACTTGAAATTGGCACTTCTTGCCCCTTACCATTCCCAAATGTGTCAGCTGCTGGTAGGAAGAATCGGAGCTAGAAAACTGTGTAATCCTCACCTTTTGACACCCTTTCTTTAAAATGAGCTTTGCAGTTGGATCTTCAATGGAAACACTGTGGATGAAGACTAAGACCTCACTTGGGGAATGATGGATGTGAATGTCAGGTCTGTTCCAAATTAGGTGAGCCCTGTGTGCTGCTGGTGTGGATGTACCAGACAGCTTCATGATTTTGAAGACCATCTTCTGGGTCTTTCAGCCCACTAGTTGGAGGGCTCCTGAAAAAAAAGGCAATTCTGTTTTGTGGTCATGTGTAATGTCTAAGTAGAACTTACAAATTCATTTTTTTAAAGAATTAAGCTGTGGCATTTTGAGAAAGAGATCTTATGATGTGCAGCAAAAGAAGCCATTGTGTTGCTGACCATATTGCAAACGTCCTGGAGCAGAGTATTAGCTGATCAGTCAGCTAAAACACTGTAGCCAGTTCTACAAAGCTGTCCCCTCAAGACAGGCCTGCTTGGTGTTTAAAAGCTGCGTAGATGCTCATTCCCACCCTTAACATCTTAGACTTGTATTATTTGCTTTGATTTCTCAGATTAAATAAGTAATTGGTAAAATTATATGGGCAATGGATGCTAACTCTTGTTGGTTTTGTTTTCACTTGTGTGTACTGAGAAGCTTCTGTGCTTTGGCCAAGTTCTTCTCGCATGGTACCGATCCATGTGTTGTTCAGTGTATCTAGACAAGTGCAGTGCTGGCTGACTGTACACACCAGATACCATGGTATATCTTTTAGATCAAGACATATTAAACTCAAGCGGATCAGTGTGGTATTTCCAGTAGGAAGAGCTTTTCTTAATTCCAGGGAAGGCAGAAAGTGCTTAATTGGAGCTTGGAAGGAATGGGCTCAGTAAGCTCAGAAATCTACAAATCCATCTGTGCTTTCCATACCCACCCAGTGATTCTTGGCTTCTGTCATTTAGATTCAGACCCTGCACCAAGTTAACTGTTTTCTCTGTTGTTTCTTGGAGCTATAAAATGAATTTGCTTATGTAATTTAGAAACAGGATAAGTAGAAAAAGTATCTGAAGTGAACTGACCCCCAATCTAGAGTTAGGGCTGTAGAACTGTGGAGAATTATGCTGTGCTGCACACTTTTTTATTTTTATTAAAGCTGTTTTAAAATGTTTTTCAGGTTCTAAATGGCTTCTAAGAAACTGGGATACGATTCTTATGGTAAGTGAAACTTGGTGTCCATTTTCTATTCAAAAGGATGAACCTTAGTATTATATTGCTTTTGACTAATGTCCTAGGGCCGGAGAGTAACAGACACAACTCTCTTCATTCTTCACGAACCACTTGGAGGCTGACCTGCCTTGAATTCCTATTTTTCATGGTTGCTTGCAGTGCTGATGCTGTGGCCATGCTCTCAGACTGCTCTGCCTGTGGCTGGTTTCCCCACTTATGGCAAAACAGTATCTCCCCCTTCCCCCTCCAAAATCAAAGCTGAACTGCGACTGTGATACCCATCTGATGTTTATTGAGGCGGACACGAGATTTGCAGTTGCTTTCTATGGAAGTCAAGTGAGAAACTGAATTAAAGGAAAGCTTTTATTATATCACTGTGATCAAGCTTTTATTATATCACTTTTATTATATCACAGTGATTTTTTTTTCTGCAAGTTTGGACTGTATCTCAGTAGCTGGACTGGATCTGTTTCAATAGTTTGCAGTTAGGTGGGTAAAGAAAAGAATTTTCCAGAGGTTTAATTCTTCCAGCACTTGGGGTGTGTAACTTTCTGCAGAGAGCTGTTGCCATAAGAATTACTTGTGTCTCTACAATTCTTTTAGAAAATGGGGTATAAATCTGGGAGGACTAATATTTCTATGGAATACTGATTTGTTGCACATATGTATATGTAATGAAGCCTCTTCAAATCACTTATTTAAGCTGTATTGGTAGGTTCCTGTGAAATTCCTAATGTGATTGTTAATGCCACAGGGATTTCTGCTTTTAGAAACTTGGACTTGAACTGTTTGGATTATCTTTCAGATAAGAGAGTCCCAAGGCATTCCCTTTGCCCTGGGCTTTGCTATTCAGGGATTTTTTATTACTTCTTGCAAGTGTAAAGCACAGAGTAAGGAATGTTTAATTTAAGTGTGTGACCAAGAATTAATAAAAATGGTCCATGAAAACTTGATTTTTTAGATGGCCTCCCTTGTTCTGGACCAGTAGTCCTGTGGCAGGAACAAGTCCTTAGGTGGCTGCTGGCTGTTAAGCAGTTGTTCTCTCGTGTGTGTGAATGGTCTCTGTGAATGCTCTAAACTGCTCATCTTGGAGCCTGATTGCACTTCTCTCTGCTTCCTAAAGCAGGCTACCACAGGCACTGCTCAGAGCTACAAATCAACCTGTCTTAAATGTTTCTTAGAACAGTACAGTGTGTTGGAACATGCCCTGGGCAGCAAAATAACAAGATCAAAAGAAATGATGCTGTAACCTCACCGGTTAACTGGAGCTACACTGTTGTGTACCCTCTGTTTCTAATAATGTTAGCAGAGCTATCGCTGGCAGTACTGTTTGTTAGCAGCAGTGAAGCAAATTCCTTGGCTTGTTATGTCTCTCAAAATGACCAGGACATTTTTTCAAGCTCCTTCAGGATCTGTAAGAATCAATCCTGCTAACTGAAATTCAGTTTAATGTAAAGTATGTGGCCCAATAGCTGCCTTCTAGCTTAGTGGATATGACAGGCTGTGGGAGTGGGTTGACATAGCTAATATATTCCTCACACTTACTGTTGAGCTATTTATCGGGTTGCTGTTGAGGTGGAGACGGGAGCTGTAGCTGGAAAGGAAGGAAACCTCTTCCTGTCTTGGAGAGGTCTTAGCTGTCTTAGCTTCAAGTGCTGTCCTGTCACTTTAATAGGAAGTTCAGGACTCAGTTCTAATAATCGGAGGCATCTAGAAATGCAGCTTTCATCTGGTGTGCAAAGCGTGTATCAAGTGCAGTGCAATATTGCTGTTGTATTGTCACTACTGCTGTACAGTTTGAAAGCTTTTGATCCCAATTTCTGGAATTAAAAGTTTCAAACTGTTACCTGGTGATAATTGGTAACTGTCTTCATCTGAACTATTTTCATCATGCTGTCTAAATGGAGAATGTTTCTACTAGGTGGCTGGTGATTACTGCATTATGCTAAAGTGGAGAGAAATTTAATTTCCCCTAGTTATTCCTTGGGCCAGGAATATCATACACTGCATGGAATCATATATCAGTTTGGCAGGTACCGTTTTGCCAGGGCTATTCTCAGACCTTCCCAAATATGCTTTTAAGTCCATAAAAAAGATGAAGTAGATAATAGTCATATTAAATAACAGAGGATTTTTTGAGCTATAATTGCTTTGTTTGAGCACGTGACCATTAAAACATTGGTTTGCATGATACTTTATATGTGGGCTTGTTTAAACAGCACATTCTCTAAAGCAATAAAGCAAAACTTGTGCCCTTCCCCATTAGATTTATGCAGGCAGAAACGTTATCCTTCTATAAAAAATAAAAACAAATAGATTTATTACTTTCTTGGATTAGATTTAAACTAGTGTTCTTCTGGTTAGGCTGGAACAAAAGGGATATTTAGAAAAGCTTTCTACCGATGTGCTTGCTGCTTTTATAGCAGAGTTTTATTCAATACAAAGTTATAGTAGCAGTCACTATCAAAAAAAATATCTTCCTGGGAAGCATCTGCAGTCTCTATTCCTTAGCTCATGTTAAACTGAGGTTAAACTGTCAGCCATCAATTCAGCCCATCTAGTCCAGAAGTGGTGTGCGTCTCCCTTAAGACAAACAGAAAAGCTGGGTAGGGTGAGGTGCTTTCCTCCTCATTTCAGTAGGTCTAGCAAGACATGTTCTTGTGTACTGAGCCCTTCCAGCTCTTCTGATTCTGTTTCACTCACGTTCTTCGATAGTCCTGGTTACATCCAGACTAGGACCAAGCAGGGTGTAGGAGCAGCAGCCGGGCTAGACACCTCCAAGCAGTGGAGATCAGCTCATCTCCAGGCTCTGATGTGCCAGTGCAAAGGCTGACACATTTGCTCTTTCTGCATAAGCAAATACCTTGAAATTACTTAACTATTCTTAAGTTGCCAGCTCGAATGCGATTTGTATGGATGTTGTGTTGCAATAGTGGTGCTGGATGCCAATGAGCTCAACTGATGATAACGTGTGAGCATTTAACTCCAAACTAATAAGATGTTCCTGTTTTTGAAAGCTGCTCTTCCTCTTAGAGTTTGTGGCTACATTATTGTAGATGAGTCAACAGCAAAAGAACACAAAGAGTATTTAAACTGTTGCCCAAGTATGAAAATGGGTCAGTTAAAAATGGCAATCATAGTTCACTGAGCAAGAGGTTAGTCACTGAGCTACACCTAAGACATCGCCACTGATGTCTTGCTGGATCTGGAACAACCAAAGCAAAGTAGCAAACAGATGCCTGAGGAACACTCCAAGCTTCTACACACCCAGTCAAAAAATCTCACCTGTAACTGTGAAAGCTTCAACCAGTGACCCAAGAGACACCTTTCAATTTAAATTTGAAGTCAAGGGGTATTTGTATGGTGGGCTTTCTAGTGCTTTTTCATAGAGTCTTAAAGGAGAAGAAACCTATAGCCTGGCTTATTGGAGGTAACTGAATTCTTGTGATTCTTATGAGCTTGCAGGATGCCTGAAGAAATATTTTGTCTTAAACTTTAAATTCTCCATAGATGTCATGCATACAAAGGACAGATAGAGGACCATGAAATAAGTCTGTGGCCCCTTATCAGAGGGGTCACAAACAAGATAGCTGGTTGTTAGATTGTTTTTTGTGTGCTTTTTTGTATGTTGTTTTTGTTTGTTTTTTTCCTCCAGAAATCTGAATTACTAAGTTAAATAGTCCTAAGCTGTTTCACCGTGTTTTGATTACAGTGGGGCTTCTTTTGGCCCACTTTGCCCCCTTGCAAGCAGTTTTGGCCAAACATTATTTTCCACGTGTGGGAAGAAGATGGATTTTAGTTTCTTTGCTGCTCTAGAGATACGTTGGTTTTAGGCCTATTTAGAATGTTATTGATCTTGGTTTAGGCACATGAAATCTATATTTTCAGAAGAGCTTTAATTTCCATTGTGCAGGCAATGTCTTGTCACAAGGGAAGCTAATGGTGGGGATACTAGCTTAAAGATCTGTCCCAAAAATGTAATTATGGCCTAAATTTATATTAAAAAGGGAAAGAAACTACTGCAACAGCAAAATCCAATTGTATTCAATGTTTTTCCGATCAAGTAACTTGCTCTTTACTTAGACACCTGGTACAGCTAGGTTTGCACAGATTAAATAGCTCACAGAAATGTGAGTCTCAGTTGAATGCATTAGGCAAATTTGTGATGTAACTTCTGCTTTTGATCTCAGGTCCTTTCAGTTATCTTGATGATGTCCCATTTAAGATAGGAGACAAATTCAAAACCCCAGCTAAAGTTGGATTACCCATTGGTTTCTGCCTTCCTGATTCTCCTCAGCTTATCAGAGATACTCAGGTAAGTATTTTGTTGCTGTGTGTGTGTGTGTGTTCGTTGGTTTTTTTTTTTTTTCTTTTTTTTTTTGGAGGGGGGGAGGGGGGTGTTGTTTTTCTTTCTGCTTTCTTCCCCCATTCTGTTGCCAACATGATGCTGTAAGTCACAAGAGGTTTAGTGTTCAGACGTTAGTCTCAGCTGTGCTATAGTACCAGGTGTTATGCTAAAGAAGTTACAGAATCTGCTAGAATGTGTAGAAAAATAAAGCACAAACTTTATGCTGTTTTTTCATAACTGTCACTTTAATATGTTTATGTGCTTCAAAAAGCACTATGTTTTTGTGCAGTATTGACAGGTCTAGATGTTACCCCTGACATTGCTAAATGTGAGTAGTGTTTTTGAAGAGAAACTGTACAAACTTGAGTACCCATGCAATGGCACATTCGCACAATCCCGTTTGAGTAACAGGTATTACATCTTTATGACAATATTTTATAGAATCCCCTTTCAAAGGGATGAAGATGAGTTTCTAGTTCTTGAGCTCTGTGCAATGGGACTTTTTGTCCAGCCATATAGCAAACCTGATAAAGCGTATTAGGTTGCTTCCAAGAATATGGATCTGTTGCCCTAAGCTTCTGGTAGCATAAAATCAATTGCTTGGGCATGATTATTGAAATATAATATCCAACCTGTGTTTTTCATTTGGATCTGTGATGCTCCTTGGTCAGCCTGAACTGACAGTATTTTTTCATACCAGCTATGACTGTTTGTAACCTCTTCTGCTTGTTCTGCCCTGCAGCTTGTCCACTGAAGAGCTGAGTTCCTGAAATTCCCTAGATTGTTGCGTTTTTTCACTATAACCATTAATTCATTGCCTGATCTTCATATTTCCATGTAGTTAGGCTGTTAAGGGGGAGCTTCTATGTCTTTTGGCTACTTCCAGCAATTGTGCTGTCTCTCCCTTTCCTTGCCAAGCTAACAGGGCTCAAATACAGCATGCCTAGGGAGACCACAGTGTCTTGCATGATGTCGTGACTATGTAGGCTGTACCTCCCTCTGTATAACTGACTCTTTACAGCGGTAGAAACAGAAACAAAAAACAGTGCAGGGAAGCAAAACTGACCCAAGCTCCGTGCTCTGTTTATATACACACACTCCTCTGGTAGCTGTTTTAGGTATCCAGGAATGTGTAATGAGTAGTGTCCCCTGCCATGTTTCCAAATTGTCTTGCTGAGGATGTACGTGTTGTTTCCCAGTCTCGGAGCCAGCAGAAGGAAGCTGTGTTATATACACTGGGACAACGGATAACCTGGGGATAACCTGCTACAGCCTGAGACTTGTCAGGACATGCGATGAGTCCCCCAAAATCCTGTCATCCTAGCAAATTTGCTGGCTAGTTTTTCTTTAGAGCTGAGAATTTCAATTCCCTATCAGTCCCATGGCAAGAACACTACTGCTTTGATTACATTACATTATCTTGGCAAGGAAGTTGCACTTGAACTTCTTGTGAGTCACAGGTAGGTTACGCCCTGAACTTAGCTTGCAGGCTGTGTTCTCCAAACAAGCTGTGGTTTCTGAAGGGCACTAAGACTGTATGTTCTTCATAAGTTATTAAAGTTTTAAATAGATATAGTTTATTCAGAATTTTGTCCTCTCTCAAACGGGCCACTGTCAACTGACCAGCAAACTGATAGCAGGCAGCTTATAAAAGTGCCTTTCTGTGCTAATCTGACCCTTAAGAAGCTGATGTTAAAATGAGGAAAGCTTATGGGATGCCATCCTGCTAATAATAGTGGCAAAATCAGCTATGGCAGGTGTAGTCATCATATTAATGATTACTATTTGTGCAAGAATGCTGATACCTCTTCAACCAGTGGGTGTAAAACGCTCATGGGAAGTCCCTTACAGATCTTGGAGGGGAATTGAATAGTTCCTTGGGTTTTTGGAAGCAAATTTCTTTCTAGTGTAGTCCTGAATGACTTGGGGAATCTGTGGACGGGAGTAGTTTGGTGGTGCCAGGGATCTTGGTAAGACTGTCCCTCTAGTAATACACTTGATTTCCACTTACTGCATCTGTTGTCTGTGGGAGTGAATGTTATGAAGCTCTTTTTGTGACAATCACTAGCTCTAGAGCAAAACTAGATATAGGTAGGAGGCAAAACATGGCACGCTGCTCTGAGCCACAGCTAGGCTTGCTTACTGGAGACAAAATGAAGTGGTTCAGTGACTGCTGGTTCTGCCAGTCTGTAAGTTAAAAGACATGCTGTGGGGGAAAAAATGCCTCCCCAGTTTAATAACTGGTAATTCATATAGCTGTTGTTTCTTATGTATGTTGCTTTTTAAAAGAGTAGCTGTGATCCTTACAATTTATTTTCTTTCTTTTTTCATCTTGTCAGTATGACTTCTCACTGGAGAAGAAAACATTTGATTGGGCTGAAAATATCAGAAAAATTCAAGCTGTTGAGAGAGAAGTTGAACAAAAGGTAAAAGAAGCGAGAGCTAAGTCGAAGGCTGCTTCAGAAGACAGCAATAAAAGGGGGTTATCAGAAGGACCATGTCCTAAGGCCATGCTGCCTCCTATTAACCCCATCCTCGCTGGGCTGCTGCACAATAATATTCTTACTCCCACACCAGCTGACAGCAGTGCTGTGAAGCAAAAGATTCTTAGTCCACCTTGTCCAAAAGCAGATTTCAACCCGGCCGATTTTGAATGTGAAGACGACCCATTTGACAAACTGGAATTAAAAACTATTGATGAAAAGGAGGAATTAAAAAACATTCTCGAAATTCATGTTGGTACTACGGGGCCGAGTGTTGCTCAGCTGTTAGACAGTAGTTTGCCCAAAGGACAGCCTGTATCTGTGCTAGAAGATCAAGAAGTTCTGGCATCCATAGAAAGGGCTGCATTGGACTTCAAGCCCCTTCACAAACCCAATGGCTTTATCACTTTACCCCAGTTGGGAAACTGTGAAAAGATGTCCTTGTCTTCCAAAGTGTCCCTGTCCCCTATCACTTCAGTGAGCAATATCAAATCACTATCCTTTCCTAAACTTGACTCTGATGAGAGAGATCAAAAATCATCAAAGCTCACGAGCACTTTCCACAGCACTACCTGTCTCTGTAGTAGTGCTTTTCTGAGCTCTTTGCAGACCTGTGCTCAGAATAAAGCTAGTGAACTGAATGGACACCATATGGTTGGTCTTTCTGCTCCAAGTGGCATGGAGACATCAGCGTTATCCTCTTCATCCAGGCTGCCTTCTCTGGCTGTGTCCACGGTTTGTACAGAAGAATCATCATCATCTCAAAGCACAGTGACATTGGTAAAACATTTATTTTATTATATTTGCATTGACTGGAGGGATGTGTGGAGACAAATTTGCTTCTAAAATGTCTTGTGGCTTCATTTTTAGTTTCATGAATGAGTGCTATGTAGACAGAACAGAAAATGCAGCAGTGTCTCTCCATTTAATTGTAAACTGATCAGTCCAGTAAGTCTTTGTGCTGAGAATTGTGATTCCCTGAACTATTCCTTTGCAGTATTTCTTTCAGCTCCTCAAAACTCAGGTATTTTTTTTAGTTCCCTCACCTGCCACTTTTGGCAAGCTGATAGCTGTGTATGGCGCTGCACCTGAGTGCTAAGAGTGGTAAGACCCCTCTGCACAATTTTTCATTTTGACTTGGTCAGCTGAGATAAAACATTCTAAACTTGTTCTAGGTTTTGAGTTTAAGTGCAGGAAATCAATGTGCAAAATAGCTCCTTGGGTGTGTTTCTGAGTTCACTTATTCAATTGCTGGAAATGATGAGAATTGCAGCCTTTGCAAGGACTAGAAGCAATAACAGATAAAAAGCTGTTGTGCTTGTTCTCTGCTGTTTTCAGATAAGAAAATAGTGCTAGCAGTTGATCTGAAGCAAAAGAATTATTCTTTTTCTTGCCCTAGATCATAGAATCATAGAATGCTTAAGGTTGGAAGGGACCTCTAGAGGTCATCTAGTCCAACCCCCCTGCACACGCAGGGTCACCTAGAGCACGTGGCACAGGACTGCATCCAAGCGGGTTTTGGAGATCTCCAGAGAAGGAGACTCCACAACCTCTCTGGGCAGCCTGTTCCAGGGCTCTGTCACCCTCACTGTTAAAAAAAAAATTTCCTTAAGTTCCTGTGGAACTTTTGGTGCTTCAGTTTCTGGCCATTACCTCTAGTTCTGTCGGTGGCCACCACTGAAGAGAGGCCAGCACCATCCTCCTCACTGCCTCCCTTGAGGTACTTATAGACACTGATTAGATCCCCTCTCAGCCTTCTCTTCTCCAGGCTGAACAGGCCCAGCTCCCTCAGCCTCTCCTCATAGGGCAGATGTTCCAGGCCCCTGATCATCCTTGTGGCCCTGCGCTGGACTCTCTCCAGCAGCTCCACATCCCTCTTGTCCTGTGGAGCCCAGAACTGGACACAATACTCCAGATGTGGCCTCACCAGGGCTGAGTAGAGGGGCAGGATCACCTCCCTCGATCTGCTGGAGACGCTCTTCTTAATGCACCCCAGGATCCCATTGGCCTTCTTGGCCACGAGGGCACACTGCTGCCTCATGGTCAACTTGTTGTCCACCATGACACCCAGGTCCCTCTCTGCAGAGCTGCTCTCCAGAAGGTCCTTCTTTATTTGAAGCTCACTGCTCTGCTGCTCACGAAAGTGGTGAAGAAATGAGAAGTTGGGAATGACACACAGGTTAAACAATTTGAGGAATTTTTCTTTATTTGTGGGTGTGTGGTGTATTTGATCTGTGGATCTCGGGTCAGCTGATGGGGCCACTGGTTCGTGTACGAGTCCTCAGCAAAGCCCAGGCTGAGTGCCAACGTCCCCTGCTCGGAGGATGTCATGGGACAGGTTTGGGACCAAGGGAGTGGTGCTGCACCGAGTGCCCTGCTGACAACCAGACTCCTTCGGCCGGCTGCTAAAGCTGAAGCAGGTTGTGAGAGGAGTCTGCTTGTCCCTTGTCCTCTGACACTGAATCACAGCCAGAAGAGCCAAAAGCTGCTTCTGACCCTGCAAACTGATAAGCAGCTGACTTCAGGGCTCTAGACACTTGCCCCAAGCTGCTTGCTCTGTTGAAAGCCTAGACAAGGTGTGCACAACTGCAGGGAGCTCCTCGTCACCCACGAGGAGGGTTTGAGTAACCAGCCCTTTGGGCTGCAAGCAACTCCTCTAACTTTGTCTTTTAGAAGACACATTCTTATCCTGCAGATGGAAATGGGCAGAAATGCAGGACAAGAACTCTTCCCTCCTTCCCGATGAGGGAAACTTGCCAAACTCTTAATAGAGCAACAACTGATTATACACAGGCGTTTACTCTTTTTGTGGTCTCTTTCCCCCTTCCTCCCCCCTCCTCGCCCCCAGACAGAAAAGCCCTTCTGCTGGAAAGCTTGTCTGCTTCTTTCAATCCATAGCGACTTTATATATGGAGAGAGAGAGAAAGGAATTAAACTGAGGCCCTTGTGCCAAAATGATTTTTTGTAGACTTTCCTGCTTCTACTTAAAATGCAGGGAGACTTGAAGTGGTTGGTCTGAACCGTGCAGGTTTGGTTATGGCAAAGCACTTTGATTCAGCATTTGGTTTAGCTTTTCATGTTGCAAACTCAGTGAGAATCTCGGCTGTTCTTCGTGGGGAAGTTGAAGTAGCTGACAAGCTTGGTTCTGGGGGAAGTGAGATTTTCTGGGAGATGCTTCATTAGACGTGCTAGCACAGTTAGGAGCAGGCAGATGTGGGCACAAAGCCCCACAGGACTTAGCAGCAAATGCTAGTAAGGAACTCAACAGTGTTGTGTAAATACTAAAGCTAAGAATTGTTCTGGCACAGGTTAGGCTGCCGACGTTCAGGGAGAAACTGGGCTTAGAAAGGAGCTTAGAGCTGAAAGAAGGTCCCTTCCAACCCAGTGAAAGATTTACTGAGGGAAATTATAAAGCTTTGCCATCAAAGATGGGCCTTGCCTCCTGGGGATGTACTGGGCATGGGGTGAAATGCTGAGAGGATGTTGGTTTAGAAATCCTATGTTGGTCTTAGCCAGCATGCCGCCTTGCTTGCCTATGGCCTATGCAGTACACAACCTTGAGAGCAGAAAAGGTGAAATGGGACTATAGGTTTCCCCTATCCATTCTCATTATCAAAGCCAAAAGAAGCCTCCAGCTAATGACTTCAAAACTGATTGCTGTCAGTTAGGCAGCAAGCCACAAAGCTGGGAGCTGAGCAGGAGCTGGTGTGTTAGAGCTGAAGGAATCCATAGCTTTCACAGGGACAGCATAAACACATTTACAGTTATTGTGGAGAGGGAAAAGCATTCTCATTGGAGTATAATCCATTTGCAGAGTACTAAGAGAAGAGGTAATGACAGATACTCCTCAGGATTGGTGTCCTGTAGCTGCTGCATCCCCAAGATGGGGCAAGGTCAACCACAGCACAAGTCTCCCTCGTGCAGCAGGCTCACCTGTAGCTCTTCCTCCCTAGAGCCCTTCTCCCAGCTGTAACAAACTCTGTGGGTGCATTGTGCTCATCATATTCCTCATGTCTTGCCCAACAGGTACACTCAGACTACAAGGAAATAGAAATCCCTGTGGTAAGTTCTCAAATGCCTGTGTGCTTGTACTGTGTTGCGTTTCTAAAATGTCCTGAAGTGCTTTCCAAAGCAATGCTCCATTTGGGTTCAAGAAGTCACAGGCGACAGGTAAGCTGGCTTTGGGGAAGGAAGCATCCCCATGCTTCCCTCTGAGCTACAGGATTTTCCTGTATGAAACCTATCAAACCCAAAGCTGTAACAGCTCCTGCTGTTGCAAACATTGGGCATGGTATCCAAGGATTCAGCCCCAGTGGTAGAAAGAGGTTATTCTGAGAGGAATCTGGTTTGTTTGAGGTGATTTTGAGAGTGGAAAGAGAGTGGTGGGAGTCAACCTATACACATTGCTTGGGGGTAACTTCCCAGTAGAGAGTCTTCAGTTAACTATTTACTAAAATGACTCATGCTGCAGATGATGTGGAGTAACCTAGTTCTGTGCTAGCTGGAAGCACATAGGAATACTGGGATGTAGGTGACCATCACCTAATCCTGTTTGTTTTTTACTGTTTCTTTGCCCTCTAGGTAACGCACCAAAATTTTGCAGTGTCTAAAGTGCCCAATAACACCAGCTGCACAAAGCAGCCCGGTGGCCCCGCTCCTGAGCTGCTGCAGGCCCTCTCTGCCAGCGAGAGGCAATGCATTGAGACAGTTGTCAACATGGGCTACTCGCCTGAGAACGTCCTGAAAGCCATGAAGAAGAAGGGACAGAACATAGACCAGGTGAGAACAGGACAGATGCTGATTCTGATGGGCAGGGGGGAGCTCTCGGGCTCTAACGCTGGGCTGCAGCTCTTGGCTGCTGTGGTGTTCAGCTCTGGAGTCGTGTCCCTGAGAGCTCCTTCCCCTCTCAAGAAGCCTCTGTTGAGGTGCTGCTTACGGCAGCCACTCTTCAGGTGCTGTATCAGAGGATGGGACAGGCCCTCAGCTCCACATGAGGCTGGGAGAGATACTTGATCTTCTCGAGAGCCACAGAGGATGGTGCTGAGGATATTTAGCAGGTGCCACCCCTTGTTCTGTGCTGTTTGACAAAAACAGCTCCTCTCTTCTGAGCTCAAGCAGTTCCTGTGCTGCGCTCTCCTTCTCTAGGGAGGTTGGTCCCTGCAGGCCTCATTGAGTCGTGCAAGGGTCTTGTAAGGCCCTGGTGACTGGGCTGTGACTGTGGTGCTTCCTGCCCCAAATGTTGCCTCAAATGCTTGGTAAAACCAGGTCAGAGTTGCAGTGCTGCAGTGTGAAACATGGCTCTGGATCTTGGCTCAGCTTCAAACAAAAACCAGCTCAAAATGGAGAGAACTTTTCTGGACTTTCCACACTGACCTAATATTTGCTGTGCTTTGCTAACAGCATTCCCTTGCTGGACTGTGTAGATAGCTGGGGAAAGGAGTGATGTCCTTGACATTCTCGTTCCAGGCAAAATTTGCCTATCTGTGGAGCTGCTCTGCTTGTCTACCAGTTGTGAATCTGCTTAAACATTGCACTGAAGTGAACTGTAGCGCTAAATGGAAGGTACCTGCCTTTGGTGGGCTCAGGAATTTTAATTCCTGATGTGTTTCCAGGTTGTGTTCTCCTATATATTTAGCATTACCTTTCTCTTGCCCACCTAACCCTTACCTATACCTCTCAAAGCTGAGAATGGATAAGGAATGTCAACTCTTTCTGTGAGAGCTGGGATTTTCAGGTAACTCAATAGTCTACTGAGTTGATCTTAAAAGTCTGCTGAATTCCCAACTGCATCAGCCTTTGGAGATATCCGAGAGGAAACTGTTCAAAAGCCGCTTTGCCTTGATTGCGGCACCGACGGTGTCATTTCATAAACAGCAGTGTCCAAGCACTGTTTATCTTAAACTTCTGCCTTCTGGTCAGTGATCAGGAGCAGAAAGCTAAAGTTAGACTTTTTGAAGATTGTTTTGACTTGAGTGGAAAGAGAAGTTCAGAGCTGGTAGGAGAGCATAAAAAGCCCCAAAGGCCTGTTCATTTTCTCTGAACAAGCTGTCACGTAAAAAACTTCTCAGCTCTACTAGAAAAAACTTTTAGTCCCTAGTGAAGTCTGGAGTAGACTCATGCTTAGCTCTTCTGCATGCACAGAGATGGTATGAACTGATGATGAGATGACAATGTCACTCTGCAAACTTAGGTTCTTTTTCTTGTTCTCCACAGGTTTTGGATTACCTGTTTGCACATGGACAGCTTTGTGAGAAGGGTTTTGATCCGCTGCTTGTTGAAGCAGCTTTGGAAATGCATCAGTCTTCAGGAGAGAAGGTGAGGACACTATGTGCTCAACAACAGTGAAACTGCACCATAAAGTGAAATTCCAGCAGCAGTTCCTCTAAAATAGCTGAGGTAGTTTCGGCTTCACAGCAATGCTGCCTTTTCACACAACATCCTTGTGCTGAAAAGGGAATATGTGTTAAAATACTAGACACATTCTGCATAACTTTTTTTCCATTATTCTCACTGGATTGCATTTGTATGGGGACAGGGCCCCATAAAGAGCCTGTCTATCCTGGCTGTCGTATTTTGATCCCCTATTCTGCTTAGACACTTAATTTCAGAAGCAGTAAATTGCTTTCAAAACCCTGTCTGCCTCACCTGCCCCAACCATGATTTCCCAGGACAGATGCACTGAAATGCTGCACAGTAAATCAGGAAAGAAGTATGGAAGAAGTTAGAAAAATGACTTTTGGGGGACTGGTTCACTGTGTGGCTGTTTGGCAGCACCAGAGGTGCAGAGGCAGGAACAGGTGGCAGAAACAGGACAGAGGACAGTAAGGCTGCTTTTTCTGGTGTGCATCAGCTCGTTGTGTGCTGAGCTAGAGTATTAAATCTTTAGAGGTGCAACCCAACTCCCCCAGACACCCCCATACCTATCCACTGTTCTTGAACTTACTTGGGCCTTGGTCCTTTTCTCTCTTGCAAATAACTGTGTCTCTCTTCCAGACCACACAACTTCTCAAGCTAATGAGTCAGTTTAAAGAAATGGGCTTTGAACTAAATGACATTAAGGAGGTCTTATTATTGCATGACAATGACCAACATGATGCTTTGGAAGATCTTGTGGCCCGCGCAGGAGCCAGCTGAAAATGTGTCCCTGGGTTCTCAGCGTGCAGAGGAGCAGGAGCAGCCCGGCCACCTCCAGTGTGACTTGCTCTCGCCAGGAAGGAGTCCAGCTTATCACATCCACAGGAGAGGACTTAGCAAGCCTGCCTGTGTGTATTACTACAGCATTTTTCAACTGAGAGCCAACTTTCTTAAATCTTCAAGTGCCCTTTCCCAAGTTTCCTTTTTCCAGCTTGGCCATGGAGAGTTTAGACTGCCCCACCTCTACTGGAATTGTATATAGGCAGACAGGAGTGTTTTTGTTTGTTTTGGTTTTTTGTTTGTTTGTTTTTGTTTTGTTTTGTTTTTTCCCCCCTACTGTTGAACAGAAGAATATTAAGTTGGTTTTGAAACTAGGATGCTTTGGTTTTTTAAAGCTGCTTTCATGGTGTCTGCTTGTACTGAATTATTACTTGACTGTCACAGTCCAGATTAACTGGCTACATTTGACCTTTAGTACAATGGAGTTTTATTTTTTGGTTGAAAGCTAGTCTGTAACTTAGTAAAACACTGGTTCAGAAACTGTCGCTATGCATAAAAAGAGAAGCTGTTCCTCTTCCTGTGTTTTTTTATTATTATTTTTGACCCATGCATCCAACACTTCTGCCAGACATAAGCATCCAATGCTAAGTGGTGTGTAAGTTCTCTTGAAACAGGTAAGCTGTGAACTTGACCTGGGCCTGCAGCTTGTGTCGGTTTTTGAATCAGAAGACAAAGAGCTGGGGCTCAGTATTTGTAACCCCCCAGGTTTGTAGGTTATTTAAGGAAATGTCCTGCTAGGAAGTCAGTTATCTTTTGTTTTAAATAATAATCAGTGTGAAGCAGGAGGTTTCTTTTAAGCACTTTCTTTGAGGGGGGAAAAAAATATACTCACTGCATTAGTTCCATTTTCCACACTGCTATAGAAATACATAACATCTAGCACTAGAAATCAGGTTTGGGGTTGTTTTTGGTAGTACCAAGTATATTAAAATGTACATTGTTCAGGTTCTAAATAAAATATCAGCAGTCTTGAGGAATCTTTAAAGTAATTTGCTAAATACTTTGATTCTGCAGAAGAACAACTAATAAAACCCTCCAATGTCATTCCCAGTGTCATGGTTCACATTTCATGCTCTTTGGCTCCGAATCCTGTGGGCCTGGGTGCTGCCTGCTCCTGTGGGCCTGTGAGCACCACCAGCGCTGCAGGCATGTTTCTCTCGGGCCAGTTTCCTCCTTGCACTGGAGTAAAAGCAGTTCTAGAGCTTCACCCTCACTTTAGGGCACGGAGCTGGTGCTGGACTCTGCTCTGGCTGCCTCTGCTTAGATTTTTCAGGAGGGGTTTCAGCAGCAGCTTCCTAGGCAGAGGGCAGCTCCTGGGCGTTTGGGTAAAGCCCAGTTTTCCTTTCTAGGTGAGAGGTGTGATGACTTGAAAGCAAGGAGCTGGGGTTCCTGGTAGTCAGAAAAGCTGGAAAACAGTCTAAGTGCTGTGGTGTCATTCCTGAGAACAGTGTTACCTGATTCTCAGAGCTGATACCTAAACAAAGCCTCTGCCTAGCACTAGACCTGCCAGCAGAATAAGCAAGAAATCTTTTCAGTGGAAAAGTAACTATTTAGGTAGATTACAACCCAATAGATGAATTTAATAGAGAGGTTTGTTCATTTTAAGCTTTTCATGGTTGCCCTCATAAGGGTTTACTGTGAAATACAGAAGAAAACTGTGCTGTTTAAAGAGCTTGTTGTGGAAGCAAGGGCAGAGGTGTTGGTTTAATGTCTGTGCATAGTGAAAATCTGGGCAGTGGCAACTCTCAATTCAGGCAGAGGCTGTTCACTGTCTCCGCTGGTGCCCTGAGGTCCCTGTGCATTGCAGCGTGGGTAGCCACAGCTCCTTTTGCAGAACAAAAACGTAGGTCGTGCCAGGTCGTGTCCAGCAAGGGCGTTAACCAAGTGGTGAGGGGAAAGGTAATGAAATGTGGAACAAACCAATGTGCTGAAGTTTGAATGTTGGTTTTGGGTGATGCGTGTCTGTTCAGTTGTGCAGATTCTGTCGTGTAACTGTGTGCTGAGACCAGAGGTGCTCAGCCCTGTGGTGCCCAGGGCTGAAGAGAAGGTAATTGTGTTCATGGCTGTACTTGAAACCTGCTTTTTCTGGAAGCGCCCGGAGCATCAGCTCCATTTATGTACCTGGAAAAGGGCACTCGGCAGCGTTTCAGAGTTTTCATGTGGTCAAAGGCCATTTTGCCTTCTGTGCAACTGAGTAAACGCTGGTATCTGGACTCCCAGCTGTCACAGGGAAGGCATGTGAGGAGTGGCACAGAGGCATGGGCTGACCTAGGATTTGCTGCTTGGAGCGCGTGGGGCTCAGCGCTGCCTCCCGAGGGCTTTTTACAGTGGCCACGGAAGCCGGATGTGAACTGCAAGGTGCCCTGTGCTCCCAGGCTGGGCTTGAGGGTGGTTCTTCCATGCCATCCTCCAGTGCAAGGGGGCAGCAGGAGCTACCTCTGAACCCAGGGGTGCCCTGGGCTTTCAGGGTCCCGCATTGGCTGAGGGTTTAACTGGGTCCATCTGGCCAGTAGCTGAAGGGCAGCATCTGAAACACAAGCTGAACCAATGGGCCGGGTGCCAAGGAGGGGTCTCGTGTGTATTTCCAACTCAAGTTAATCTTTTGCAATCAGATGCTTTTCGTATTGATCATGTTTAATTTAAAACAAACTTTACCCAGAGTTCTGTAGCAAAGCGAATTTTATTTTAAATATAATGTGAAGTATTGAAATAAAATATCAAGCACCTGCCATGAGCATTGCTAGTCTTTGTTGCAGTTGAATACAAAAGTTAAATACATTACAGTTCTTAGTTTACTTGATTGTATGTGGCCAGGCTCCTTCAACCTGTTAAAAGATTTGTGTAACAGCAACCATTGCGGATGCTCCTCCATGTTTTGAAATGAAAACAACTCATATTGAATGTCAGTGCAGTATCAAGGAGCTGTAAAGGGCTGCTGTTCCTGAAACACTCATTTAACACCCTTTCACACAAGAGTTAAAGCAGCAGCTAGGTAATGCCCTTAAGTGGAGAGAAAATATGCTATTGTTTTGGTAGCTTCTGGTATGTAATACAAGCCCAGTTTTGTTATTTTGTGGACAAGCAGTACTTCAAGTATGTCAGTTGTCTTTTTATTGCTAAGGATGAGGTACTTTGATATATTTATTTATTTACTTGGGCCAATGGTCTGTGTCTCCCACTCAGTGGGTGAAAGAATATGCTGAGAAACTGCCTGGAAATAAAATCTTATGCTTAACAAGTACCCTTCTACACTAGGAGATCCTCAGGTCTTGGAAACTACTTTTTAATTTTTTTCTCCCCTGCATGTTTCTTAGTGCTCTTGGTCATCCCAGGGGCAGCTGCTCTGGGGACCTGCCCGAGCTCTAGGTTCAATTGCCTGGTTCACTGCAGACTGCACAGAAACCACACATAAGTGGCTCAAATATCTGTGGCTGATTTGACTCCCCTTTCCTTTGCACATGGAAATTTCTGATCACTCATCTGTACTGCTGCACTTAGCATCAGTGAGGATGGCTCAAGTATGAGATCTGCTGAACAGCAAGGGTGGCAGCTTCTGGAATCCAACTGAGTGGACTCTTTTTTGATGTGAAAAAACGGATTCTGCAGTGTCATAAAGTCAACCTGGCTAAAGCCTCCTACAGCAGAGCTGTACTGAGGAGATCAGGCAGCCTCTGCAGCAGGGTAAATGTCAGGCTTGTGGCTCTTGGCTTGGGTATGAGACCCATGTGTTTATTAACAGGCCAGATGAACCTTTGGTGCAAAAAGTCCCTTGTTTGCAAGCCTTCTGCTAAGCTATTACATGTGACTCACTTAAGCCAATTTTTTCAGATGATTCGGCATTAGTCCCAAGCGAAGAAGGGCAGCAATAGCCTTCTGCCTCCTGAAAGCACCAGCACCTCTACTCCTACCTTTCATTTTTGGTCTAGCTATTTAGCATACTTAAGCAGTAGCTCCCCTCTGATTCCTCACTTAGAATCATAGAACATTTAAGGTTGGAAGGAACTTCTAGAGGTCATCTAGTCCAACCCCCCTGCACACGCAGGGTCACCTAGAGCACGTGGCACAGGACTGCGTCCAAGCGGGTTTTGAAGATCTCCAGAGAAGGAGACTCCACAACCTCTCTGGGCAGCCTGTTCCAGAGCTCTGTCACCCTCACTGTCAAGAAATTTTTCCTTAAGTTCCTGTGGAACTTTTGGTGCTTCAGTTTGTGGCTGTTTCCTCTAGGTCTGTTGGTGGCCGCCAGTGAAAAGAAGCCAGCGTCATCCTCCTCACTGCCTCCCTTGAGGTACTTATAGACACTGATCAGATCCCCTCTCAGCCTTCTCTTCTCCAGGCTGAACAGGCCCAGCTCCCTCAGCCTCTCCTCATAGGGCAGATGTTCCAGGCCCCTGATCATCCTTGTGGCCCTGCGCTGGACTCTCTCCAGCAGCTCCACCTCTCTCTTGTACTGTGGGGCCCAGAACTGGACACAATACTCCAGATGTGGCCTCACCAGGGCTGAGTAGAGGGGCAGGATCACCTCCCTCGACCTGCTGGAGACGCTCTTCTTAACGCACTCCAGGATCCCATTGGCCTTCTTGGCCACGAGGGCACACTGCTGCCTCATGGTCAACTTGTCATCCACCATGACACCCAGGTCCCTCTCTGCAGAGCTGCTCTCCAGAAGGTCGGTCCCCAGCCTGTACTGGTGTCTGGGGTTATTCCTCCCCAGGTGCAGAACCTTGCACTTGACCTTGTTGAATTTCATGAGGTTTTTCACCGCCCAGTTGTCCAGTCTGTCCAGGTCCCTCTGGATGGCAGCACAGCCCTCTGGGGTATCGGCTACTCCTCCCAGTTTGGTATCATCAGCAAACTTGCTGAGGGAGCACTCTGTGCCTTCATCCAGGTCATTGATGAATAAATTGAACAGGGCTGGGCCGAGGACTGACCCCTGGGGGACCCCGCTAGCTACAGGCCTCCAACTAGACTCTGCACCGCTGATCACCACCCTCTGAGCTCTGCCATCCAGCCAGTTCCTAATCCACCTCACTGTGCACTCATCTATCCCACACTGCTGGAGCTTGCCCAGGAGGATGTTGTGAGGGACGGTGTCAAAAGCCTTGGTGAAGTCGAGATAGACGACATCCACCGCTCTCCCCTCATCTATCCAGCTGGTCATTCCATCATAGAAGGCTATCAGGTTAGTCAAGCATGAGTTCCCCTTGGTGAATCCATGCTGACTACTCTTGAGCACCTTCTTGTCCTCCACGTGCCTGGAGACAACGGCCAGTATGAGCTGTTCCATCACTTTTCCGGGGATGGAGGTGAGGCTCACTGGCCTGTAGTTGCCTGGGTTCACTCAGGGCCTGTTGATCCCAGCGTGTTTGCACTCAGGATGCGGGTGCTGCAGAGGCAGCTCCTTCCTGGCCTCGGGGCAGTGTGGGCAGGGGGAGGCTCCCAGCCCGGTCACCCCGCAGCTTTGCTGCAGCACCAGCCATGTGCGGACCCATGTTAGGAGCTTGCCGAAAACACGCAATTGGCTTTAAATTCACAAGAGCAGGAGTTAAACCCAAATGACAACAGTAACTGACAGGGCATGTTGGGGTTGCTTACCCCACTGCCAAGCTGTGGTGAGTTGTTTCCCACTGTCCAAACAAGAAAGGCAGATCCCCATGGCTCTGTACAGCTCCAAGAATCACGTTTTTAGGAAAACGGAGGGGCAGGGAAGGGTGGCCGTTCGCAGGCAGAGAGCCCACTAGGCGGGCTCACTAGACCACAGCACTGGGGAGACCAAGCCCAAATTCATCTGCCTGGGCTTTGCTGTGGCCCTGGAACAGATTTCCTGCTCTTCTTCCTTGCTTCTTCCTCTGCGTGGCTCAAATCCCCATATTTATCTCCTCTTCTAGGTGGGACTCGAGCCACTTCAAGAAGCCTGGAGGAGTCCAGAGGGCACCAGTATCTTCACCATCCATCCTGAATTTGTGTCCGAATCCTGCTCTGCTCCTGTTGCAGTCGTGGCGGCCAAAAATACAAACAACTGGGGTAGATGCAACACAAACTACGCTTTATTGTTTTCTATGTACATTATTTATACCGAGCTCTCCTCGTCGTGGCTGCTGCTTATTGGTGAGGACTACAAAGGACAGTAGCTAGTAACAGAGTTATGACTGGATGATTCTTAGCTTGGCCAGTTTCTGCTCTGCGGCCAAACCTCCTTAAACTTGTTAATAACTTTCTGCTGTCTCTGTGTGAACTCCCAATCTCATAGATGCACTCTAATCTTTTCAGGGTTAATGTTCTCTGCTAAGGGAGCCGGGGATTTCACAGACCAGCTGCAATCCCTGACATGCTCCCTTGGACTACTGAGGAGCAGAGACCAGCTTTCATTAAATCCGCTTAGGGCAACCCTCCCTGGGCCCCTACATGGCCACGAAACTCCCCCTTCTCACCAGCCTGGCATGAACGGGGAGAGAATGGGGAGCCACCAGCCACCCTGGCACCCGCCTCACCCTCCCACGGCACCTTACCAGTGCTCCCAACACCCTCCTGGTGCCAGACACGTGCTCGGCAGGATGCTTCGCTGGCTGAGAGGATGCAGCCTGCAGGGGTTGCGTTTCGGAGCAAACCCCATGGCAAGGAAACTCATAACATCCTTTCCCCTCGGCCCACCAAGTCCCTGGCGGAGCGGGGGGGAAATGCAGCAACTGCTGCCTTGCTCGGTGCCGCCAACAGCCCTTGGTGCCCTGCCAGCCCCTGCATGAACTGCGCGGAAGGCCCTTCGGAAGGAAGATGAGGAAGTGTGGCTGGCCTGGACTTGACGTAGTTCTCGGACTACATCTCCCCGCGGGGAGCGGCGTGACGGGGCGGGCTGGGGCCGGGCCGAGGTGGGCCGAGCCCTGCGCACAGCCCCGGGGCCGCTGCGGGTAGCGCAGGTTCCCAGCGAGGCAGAAGCCAAGTGGAGGGCGCTCAGCACCAGGAGAGCTGAGGTCCCTGTGTCCACAGAGCCTTGGGCGTTTGAGGGACCAGGGCGTCGGGCCATGGGGCAGCCGGGGTGGCCACAGGGTCCCAGAAGCCTGTGACAAGCAGGGTGTATCCGTGAAGCAGCGCTGTGACCTTGGGGTGTAATCCCTGAGTGCTCTTAGAAGTGGGCGCCGTCCCTGTGGTCCCCTGCAGCTGCGACCAGCTGGGTTTTAGTATCCTGAGGGGAGTGACTGCTCAGCCTGGAGTCCCTGGCCCTGCTTGTGCCGCTAGCAGGTATTTGGCGGGGAAAACTTCATAGAGAGATGGATTTGTGCAGCAGGTTGTGCAATGAGCTGCTCTGGGTTGGCTGGGTTTCCAGGACAGCCCCTTTCCTAGCAAGTGTTTCCAGCAGTGGAGAGTGGAAATAGAGGAGCCTTCGGCCCACTGCACTGCTCAGAGGTGGCTTGAGATCCCCCTGTGTTGGCAGAGTGAGTGCATGGCCCCACTGGCATCCGTGGTCTCGCAGAGGGTGGGAGTCGGGGCTTGTGTCTCTATGGCTGGGGCTGCCCCACCACCAGCTGCTGGTGGGGGTTTAACAGGCTGAAGGCTGTATTCAGCCCTAGGGTGTCCTGGGGTACAGGTGTTAAGTCCGGTTCCCAACCCGCGAGTGAGAGAAGAGCAGAGAGGCCCATAATTGCAGGACCCAACTTTATTACCAGCTAGCTGGGGTCCCCGGCTCACCCTCAAAGGGGGAATCTTGCACAAGGACCCCCCTGGTGCCGCGCGCAGGGTTTATATACCAGCAAGGGAGTGGGCGGTTACACAAAAACTAGATATTTCCTTTTAAGGTCCGCCCGCTCCGGATTCTCTTTGGATTGGTCGTAACGAGTGTCTCTCCTCGAAATCTTCCCACGCCCGGCAGCGGCTCCGCCTCCAGCAGCCACTCGGCCCTGCCTGGCGGCCAATGGCAGAGTCCCGGGCTCGGGGCAGCCTTGTGTCAGATCCCGCGTGAAGTCGCGTGAGGCGCCCTTGGCCGCCATGAGCCTTGCGGGCCGCCGTCCGCTGCGGGGCACCACGAGTGTAAGGGTTTTGCAGAAACATCATGTTCCGTTCTCACGTTCCCCCCTTCCTGTTCATTTTTGAGAATTCATTCTCATCTTGGTCGTCCACATCTAAATACTGTTGTCATATCACCATTAACTGTACAGTACCCACTCGATCCTTTACAAATTCTATTCCACCCTCAAGTACTTATCAATCTGTGAAGGGTAGTCCCACACTGAAATGGTCACACATTCCCAATACGACTGATTGGGGCTATTACAATACCCCTTCCCCGGATTTGAACTAGGGCAGAAATCAGCAGTGAAACTAGGGGATCCCGCTGTGACCCTTGTCTGTACCACTTGCCCATCCTCCCACCTTGACAAAGTCCACTTGTAAGGTAGATGGGGGCTTTCCCCTGTTACCAGTCGGGTCGTCACCAGAACTAGGACCAGGAGATGCCGCATTCTGTCGCTTGACGCGGATCTTTAGGGGGTTCTCAGGATTCTGCTCAACTTCCGACTTCTCAGCTTCCTCTCGTTCTGGAGGGGATGCCCTTCGCACATGCGAGTGATGTACCCACGGGCTGATTCCGTCAACCTTTAGAGCAGTGGGGATTACAAGAACCACAACATAAGGTCCTTTCCACTTTGCTTCTAATGACTTTCGGTGATGCCTTTTTACCCATACCCAGTCTCCCGGTTCAAGATCATGCATGGGTTCCATAGGCCCTTTCCCTTGATTATAGATAGCCTTGATTAGTGGAAAGATCTCCTTATGTACTTGATACACGGCCTGGACTGCCTGAAGCATTATCTTTTGGTCCCGGTTCGATTCTCCTTTCCCCTTCTCTTAGTGGGTACACTGGAGGTGGAGTCCCATACATGATTTCGAAGGGGATAAGATTCAGAACATAGGGTGTGTTTCGTACCCGGAAAATAGCAAAGGGAAGGAGTGTCACCCAGTCCCCGCCAGTCTCTGTTACCAGTTTCGTTAAGGTCTCTTTTAAAGTTTGGTTCATTCTTTCCACTTGCCCCGAGCTCTGGGGGTTATACTCACAATGCAATTTCCACATGGTCCCCAAAATTTGGGCTAAATTCTGAATGACACTTGCCACAAAAGCAGGTCCATTGTCCAATCCTATAACCTCCGGGACCCCATAGCGTGGGATTATTTCCTCTAACAACACCTTGGCTACCACCTGGGCAGTTTCATGCTTAGTGGGAAAAGCTTCTACCCAACCCAAAAAGGTGCCTATCATAACCAACAAGTACCTATATCCGTATTTTCCTGGTTTGACTTCGGTGAAATCTACCTCCCACGATCTCCCAGGTCTCCAACCCCTTTCCCTGACCCCCAGGTGTTGTCCTGCCCTTTTTCCAGGTTTCATCACCTGACACGCTATGCACTCCTCTATTATTCTACGGCCTACCGCCCCCTGGTTGTGGAACTGAAGTTTAGCCGTTTCCAAGAGTTTAGCTGCTTTTCTTTCTCCCAGATGGGTTGACTTGTGCAGCTGAGTTAATAATTGTCCTTATCCACTGCAAATCTTCTTCAGAGTATACTGGAGTTGGCGGTAGCTGGCCCATTCCCCGCGGGGGAAGATTCAGCGCCATCGCATTACTTCCTTCTCGATGGGTTTGTGCGTGGCCAGTTTTGCAGCCTCATCCGCCGCTTGATTTCCTCGGCTAATTAGATCCCCCGCTTTTTGATGTCCTGGGACATGAATCACGGCTACCGCTCTAGGTTTATGTATGGCTTCCAATAAGTGAAGTATCTCTTGCTTGTTCCGAATTTCTTTTCCTGACGATGTTATAAATCCCCTTTCCTTGTAAATGGCCCCATGTATATGCATGGTCCCATATGCATAATGACTGTCCGTGTATACAGTCAATCTTTTCCCTTCTGCCATTTCTAGGGCTTTTGTTAGAGCAGTGAGTTCTGCTTTTTGCGCTGAGGTACCTTCCGGCAAACGGGCAACCCAAATTACTCTTCCATCCACATCCACCACTGCTGCCCCCGCCATTCTTGTCCCATTTTCTATAATGAGCCAGTCTGGTATTGGTTAACCACCTGGCTGGCGGTTGCCACAGTACTACCTCTACCTGGTGAGGGTTAGTTACCCATAACTGTTGTCCAAATGTTAGCTTATCTGCATCCTTTGTCAGTGGCAGCAATCATCCTTAGGCACGGGGGCCAACCTGCGGCTACCGAGTCTGATTTCTTGGACAGATATGCTACCACCCGTCGCCATGGGCCTGTGGTTTGGGTTAAGACTCCCTTCGCAGTTCCTTCTTTCTCATCTACAAAAAGATGGAATTCCTTCAATGGATCAGGGAAGGCCAATGCAGGGGCCTCTAGTAACGCTTTCTTTAGGGCCCGGAACACCTCTCCCATTTCTGGAGTCCATGACCAGGCCGGGCTCTCCCAGCTCCCTTCATATAGTGGTCCTCATTAAATAGGGTTGGCGAGTTTTTAAACCCTTGCGGTAGCCTAGCCCATGTGAGTTGTCCTGCTATCCCTTGCTGCAGGTCCTCCCATTCGAAAGCGAAAATATCTTGACTCTTTACAGCCAAGGGCTCGGGGCAGTGTTGGGGCCTTAGTAAGAATATATAGGAAAGTGGAGTTTGTGGGGAACTGGACCGACGCCTAGCAACCGAACACCTGGAGGAGAACCAATCAGCTGGGAGCCTGTAGCCAATGAGGGCTGCTCCTCAGCACATGCCCACCTGCACCGGTATAAAGCCCTGCTACAGACAACAGCAGGGTGGAGTTGACTTCACTTCCCATAGAGGTGTTGTTCTCTCCAGCTTGTGGAGAAGGCTTCGGCACTTGCCACAAGTTAAACCACCTTCATATTAAAGTCCTGCTCACTCTGATTTGTGGAGTGAGCCTCAACATTCGAGTGACCCTCGACATCTGGTGACCCCGACGTGATCGTGCGAGAACGCAAGGGATCTTACTGGAGAAAAGCGGATTGTGATCACGACCTGGTGAGTCAGAATGGGAATTGGCACATCTAGAGTGAAAGTTGCTGCAACAGCAATGGAACATGATACTGTTGAACGCTTCGTAAGGCTTGCTCAAAAAACTAAGATTGAGGTCTCGAAAACCGAGTTAACCGATTTGTTGCTATTTTGTAAGAAGAGAAAAATCATAGAAGAAGCCTCCCAGGCATGTAAATTTGAATCATGGGAGCGAGTAGGAAAAGAACTATGGGATGGTGTACAATTAGGCTCGGAGGAAGCGTGGCGCCTCACAAAGACATATCGTCTCATATGGCCTATGTTTGAGCGGTTAGTCGCTATCGCGTTTTGGGAAGCGCTCCATGGAGAAGAAAAGGAAAACGGGTCTGAAAGTTCTGAATGTACCAACAATACTGAGCCAATTCAGTGTAAGAAAATAGATAGTAAGAGAAAGGTAACCTCACCTAAACAGGCATGTCCGGTAACTTTGGCCGAACAAGAAGTATGGGGAGGAGTGGATGAATATCTCCCCCCGTGGGAGGGGGAGGAGCGACCACCTCCCACAGCACCCGAATGGGAGAAGCGACCACCTCCCACAGCGCCCGAATGGGAGGGGGAAAAGCGACCAACCCCCACAGCGCCCGAAATGGAAGTGGACCCAGTTAAAGTACCGATCCCAGATGGATCGGACGATGATAATGCCGTGGTTCAAAACATGCGACAAGAACTTCGGGGACAGGCAGAGAAAATGACAGAATTATTAGAACAAATGCGGCGACTAGACGGTGGGTCCAAGGCCAGAGATGTGAAGGCAGCCTATAAGGCTGCCCATAGGGCTATAGTCGAAGGGTTGGAAAATGTAGACAAACAATTAGAGCAGTGGGAGGCATGAAAAGATGCTCCTAAGATTCAAAAGAAAGCAGCTGGAGGAAGTGACCCAGCTGAAGAAGGATTGTTGCCGGAGCTCCCAGCCACTTCCACTGCAGGTGGAAGTAATGATGAGGAAATGCCACCTGTTAATCCAACATTTAATGCGGGAGCACGGTATAAAGGGCTCATAGAGAATGCTCAGTTACAAGGAGAATTTGTATTTACACCTCTAGCAGCTCCTGTAGTAACGGGAGCCCAGGGCCCCAGGTGGGAACCTCTCGATTGGAAATTTGTTCAAGGCATACAAAAAACAGTAATGCAGTATGGGCACGACAATAAGTTGGTGAGAAATCAGGTCTCCGCCCTGTTTAAATATTCCCATATGGTACCTGCGGATAGCAGAGCGATAATGGAGCTCCTGCTTTCCTCTACCGCTTACATGCTTTGGTTAGCAAAATGGCAGGAAAGATTAGAGGAAAAACAATTGGAGAATCTGAATCGCAGTATGGACGATCCATTAAGGGTTGCCACCCTTGATCAACTGATGGGCAATGGGCGTTACCGGGCAACCGAGGCCCAGGCAGCGCTCCACCCCAGGATATTACAGCAATCGAAAAATGCAGCGCTAGCCACTTTCCTTGCCCTACCACAAATAGGAACGCCACAGTTGCCATACACCAAAATAACACAAAAACCGAATGAGTCTTTTTTCAACTTTGTTGATCGACTGAAGGAAGCCTTGGATATGGCACCTAATGTGCCTGCGGAAATGAAAGCAATATTGGCAAAGGATCTTGCAGTTCAAAACGCAAACCAAACTTGCAAGCAACTGTTAGCTACTTTGCCACCAGGAGCTTCAATTGTCCAAATGATAGAGACCTGTGCCCGAGCGCCATTGATGGAGGAAGAACAAAAAGCAAAAATACATGGTGCGGCTTTGGCCGCAGCAATTAAAGGAGAAAGAATGTCTAGAAAGGAAGACAAGAGATTTCATGGGACATGTTTCCTATGTGGTCGATTAGGACACATGAGGAGGAACTGTCCTAATAGATTCAGGATGGAAGGTACGGCCCCGAGAGGATTTAATGGGACCTGTACGAGATGTCAAAGGTTCGGGCATAAGGCAGCGGAGTGCCGATCACGGTTCCGCAAAAACGGCACGCCAATACAGGGAAACGGGAACCGCCGCGTTGTGAGGGACGCGGCGAACAAGTATCCCCAGACAATGGCTGCCTCCACGAACTCTCCGCTGCAACCCGAGAAAGTGCAGGAGTCAACCTCTCTGTGGCAAAATCCACAGTGATTAGAGACTGACGGGCACATATTAGAATTGATGTGCACTGGTCCCCTGGGGAGGAGCTGAGAGCCAGCGACCCGCCCACCACCCCCCCCCCCCCCCCCCCCAACCGCCACCCTCTTCTCCTTCTCCCGCCCCCCCAAGCTGCAGTGTCGCTGGGAGCAGGCCAGGGCGGGCGGACGAACTGGACAGAGTAATGAGCAGCGGACTCCGTGACTGGAAGAACTTTCCAGCGGTTGAAAACTAAAAATGATAGCATATCCAGTCTGACCATACTAACTTGGACCCCCATCCTCCCCAGCTCCAAAGGGCAAGATTTTTTCCTTCCCCTGTTGCTGAAATGAAGAGCACAATTACCTTTCCAAGAAGAATTTCTGTGGTTGTAAGCAAAATGAAATTGTGTATTCCTTTGGGACCATTTTCTTTTGTCTTGGGAATTTAAAAATGAAACATTATCATAAAAGTGTGACCAGAATGATCATGCTTGTGTTTGCAACTATGTTTTTATTTGTAATATTTGATGCATGATATTGCCAATTTTTGTTTTTTGTAAAAAGAGGGGAAAATGCTGAGGTTTACAGCTATGTTAATTTGTTTTTTTGTAAATGTTGCAATGTTTATTGCTAATTTTTCTTTTTTGGAAAAAAGAGGGGGAGATGTTGGGGCCTTAGTAAGAATATATAGGAAAGTGGAGTTTGTGGGGAACTGGACCGACGCCTAGCAACCGAACACCTGGAGGAGAACCAATCAGCTGGGAGCCTGTAGCCAATGAGGGCTGCTCCTCAGCACATGCCCACCTGCACCGGTATAAAGCCCTGCTACAGACAACAGCAGGGTGGAGTTGACTTCACTTCCCATAGAGGTGTTGTTCTCTCCAGCTTGTGGAGAAGGCTTCGGCACTTGCCACAAGTTAAACCACCTTCATATTAAAGTCCTGCTCACTCTGATTTGTGGAGTGAGCCTCAACATTCGAGTGACCCTCGACAGGGCAGCCTCGCGCCAGATCCCGCGTGAAGTCGCGCGAGGCGCCCTTGGCCGTCATGAGCCCTGCGGGCCGCCGTGGGGCACCACGAGTGTAAGGGTTTTGCAGAAACATCATGTTCCGTTCTCACACAGGTATGGGTGGAAACATGGAGTAGCAGCCGCCAGCCTTGTTCCTGGGGTCCTCAGCCACTCTCTGGAGCTATAAGAAGGACTTGGAAATTTTGGGCAACTTAATGTCTGGAAAATTGCAAACTGCAGCACCGAAGGGCCATGCTTAGGTTTTTTTTCTCTTGCCTGTATCACATTCTCATGCTCTGGTGTCCAGATGGGCTCAGGTTTCAGAGCCTCAGTGCCCAAAGTGCTGAGGTCTCTAAAAACTCAAATTGGGGCTTTTTACTTACATGCTGGGATGGGGACTTGTCGGTGCTGGCGAGCTGAGCACTGCTGGGTGGCCTGAGCCCTTTGGATACTGTGGAGACGCAGAAGGGTGGCAGGAACAAAAGAGCAAAACACTTCCCAGCAAATGAAATGATGGAGGGAGAATTTGGGCTGGGAGCCCCGTGGTCAAGACTGCAGGATGTGGGTTGGACCTGGCATCCTGCCGGCCCCGGCCATGGGGCAGTTTGTCTTGGAAGAGGACAAGAGGAGAAAGAAGATGAGGAGCAGGAGAAAGGGTAAAAGCCTAGTGGGAGGTGGTGGGGACAGGTTTTTGTCCTTGTTCTCCTATAGGGAAGAGTCGCTGCTGGACTGGAGGGCAAGGTCTGCTCGCCAAGGCAGCTCTTCTCATCTCATTTATAAAGCAGCACAGTAAGCAGGTAAAAAAAAAAAAGAAGGGAAAGCAAAGATGGGAGAAACAAACCTTGTGACAGCAGGAGTTGGGCCCTGGGACCAAAGGACAGCAGCACAGGACGCCATAACCTTTACTATCTAACTGTATATGTTATAGGGCACAGACATAGCAGATACAATAAGTTTTTAGTGGTGTTTAACACAGGTCCATGTGATACCAACTGAGCGAGGACAAGGCCCTGGCCAGGTCCTGGGTTCATGAGTGGGAGAGATGAGTGAAGTGCTGAGCATCACTTACGTTTCTGTTGCTACCAGTGATTTGTCTGGTCCAGGGGTCCCTGGCACAGGGATCTGATGCCGGTGTTGCTTAGCCTTTTGCTTCCACTCCCGTTGGGCATAAGCTGAGTGTTTTTAGGCCAGGGCTCTACAGGAGTCCCTAGCACGGCAGTATCTGAGGTCTAGGTGACCTGTCAGCAAAGGCCGCGCTGCTTCATTAGCTCGGCTCCTGGCAAAACACTTTGGGAGGAGGCGACCGCCCCAGGCACCACCACATCCCGGGATGGAAAACTCATGAGCTTCCCCAAGGGCTAGGCGAGAGCTCAGAACCAGAGTTGACCCACGTGCAAGAGGCCGGGCGTGGGTGACCCTCTTTAGACAATGCCCTAGTTGTGAAGGTGCCAGCGTTGGTGGTGCTGCGGGTCACACAGTGGCGCTGACAAAAATAGAGTGGGTCCCAGAATGGTGTTTTATTTTTACTCTGTAAAGCGTGTCCTGCTCTGAGGTTTTGCTTTAAGACCAAAAAAAAAAAAAAAAAAGAAAGAAAAGAAAAAGAAAAATCTGAAGTGGGGAGGAAGCTTTGCTTTGGGGCAGTGGGGGAGTGGCGCTGCAGCGGGTCGCAGAGCACATAGACCCCCACTGCTTCCCATCTTCTGCTTTGAGAGGAGCTGGAGGTCACAGCAAAGTCTTCTCGGGGCAAAATAACAGGCGTTCGTGTCAAAAAAACAGTGTCAGAAGAGGCCACGCTCCCCACGTGTGGTTGGAGGTCCTCTCTGGCCGTGCCAAGGGGCCCCACTTGGGCAAAGGATGCAATGGGCACCTGCTCGCAGCCTGCGCCACCTGCCTTGTCCTCAGTACCCAGAGCGAAGGATGCTGCCTCCAGAGCCGCCTCCCAGCTCCCTCTGCTGTGCTCCTCTGAAACATGTTATTTCCCTGCTGAACGGCCGCTCCAGCAGCAGCACTTTCTTGTACGTCATCGGTGCTGGCCCGCGCTGGGGGAGAGAGAAGGAGCTGTCTAAAAATAGAGCAGCCTCAACATTGCTCATAAATAATAAACCAGCCTCCTGGAAGGGAACGTCGGGCCCAGAAAGTCCTTGGCGCCCCAGGAAGCTGCGTTGCTGCTCCCGGTGTCACGAGGAGGCTGGGAGGTGGCTGGCTATGGCGCAGCGCGAAGAGGCAGCAGGATCGACCCTTCCCTGGGCTTAAAACCCAATGAGGAGCTAAGGGAGAAACCCGCATTTATTTCCTTTTCTTCAGAAGATGCAGGAGCTGGTAAAATATCTTCTCCTGGACTAGTCCGCAGGTCCAGCAGGGCAGACACATTGCATTTTATTTTCTTCTCCTCGAGTGACAACCTCACCCGTCCCCAAGCTCCTCAGGGCTGAGAGAGATGGCGTTTGGCGCCCATCCCCACTAGCCGAAGCTTCGTCCTCCCATTCCCACTGGCATGCCAGGAATTCCCAGCGCGGTGAGGGAGGGACCATGTTTAGGTTAAAGGGGAATACGTATGGGTATTCCCAGAAGCAGGTGCCGGACCCCAGGGGCCGGTGGAGGGTCAGCATGGTGGGGATAGAGGGATGCACCAACCGACGCAGCATCTCCCACCATCTCCTTCTGCAAGCAGCTGCGCTCAGTCCAGAGCAGCGTGGGCAAAGGGGGCTTGGGCAGGCGCAGGATGCACCTGTGGGATGCTCCAGGCGCTGTGTCCTCCCTCCAGGCTCTCCAAGCCGGCAAGCGAAGGCTCCCAGAGCTCCGTGGCGCTTGGCGGCGGCGCAGGTAGTTTCGCTAAACCTATCGCTTGTTCAGGCTAATCACAGCCTACTTCCACCCTAATCCCATTTAAAGCAACTGGCAGCCTGGGAGGTTACAGGCTGCCCCAGATAGTTAAAACAACCAGCCCTTGCTGAGCTGCTGTGATCGTCTTGGCTGCATCCCTGTCCCTCCTCCAGCTGCCACATCGGGCCCCATATCTGCTTCAGGACACATGCAAAATATGATGTTATTTCCCTGCCCCCATGCCCATGATTTTCCTTATCCCCAGTGCATCATATTTGCCGCTTATCATGTTCACAAACATGCTCTGTTGAACCAAGGGAGGAAACAGATTTCAAAGAAATCAGTGGGGAAAAAAAAAAAAAAAGAAAGATTTCTGCTTTTTCTGCCCCCCCTTTTTTTTTCTCCCCTGGGAGAAAGGTCTGTTCAAGGTGCAGAGGAAAATGTGCTCCCATAATGAATGTGGCAGGGATGAGGCACAGGGAGAAATTGTATTTTCACTCTAGAGTGCTTTTCTCTTCTTTTGGAAACAAGCTGACCCCCGTAGAGGAAATCACTGCAACCAGCTTTGCTCTTGCCTGAAAAGAAGGCTTTATTTCCCCCCTGGTTTGCATGCTGTGACACAAAACAGAGTAAGGGGACCCAGCTCTTCCCATGATCCCACGCTGAGTCTCCTGCTCCTCTGCAGCTTCTTGCCTCCCCTGGGGTTTTGTTTCCCACTCTCCCATGTCCTGACTTCACTTCTCGCCTCTCTCCATCCCCACGCTGTGCTTGGCTGAGCCGAGCGAGCCCTTGGTCAAGAGAATCCATTAGGATCTTGGCCTCTCCGCAGTGGCCTAACAGGCAACCTTGTTCCTGGGGACCATGCAGGAGGGTGCAGGATGGAGTCAGCCAGCTAGAAGAAAAAGCCCTTCAGATGCCCTGTCCCCAACAAAATTAATGTGTCCTGGAACTGGTTACAAGTTGCCTGTATACCCCCACTCCTTTTGGCCACCTGGGCATATAGAAAAACTGGGATTCATCCTCTTTCGCTGCAAAATGTCCTTGGGTACAAGCCTGAGCTGAGGTGGGTGGGGGACAGGGAGGGAACAGCCTGAGAGATGATCTGAATTTAATCTGCCAAGGAGACAAATTGATTAAAATTGGGATCAGCCACTGGATTTCATTACATGGTGTCTCTCGTGGCTGTAAATTAGCCCCGTCTGCTAAAGACACTTATCTCTGCATCAGCCCTGCTCTTACTCAGGCTCTTCACCTCCTGACTCCTGCCCTTCCTTATCTCTCTCCCTGTTGACCCAATAATGTTTCCCTCCTTGCTGGATCTTGTTGCTCCTCCCCACAAATAATTAAGGCAATGGCTTGGCATTTATGGCCTTGGGGTACTCCAGGGGTCAGGATGTTGTCTGCCTGAGTTGTCTCCGTGAGGCAGCGTTTGTTGAGGCAGCGTCTGCTGAGATATGTACACCACCTGGCACATGATGGTGGGGGCCACATGGAGCTACTGAAATGGAGAGAGGGTGGAGATGACAAGTGATCCTTTGATTCTGAGACTCTTCAGAGACTATATATATCCTTCTTCTTTTTCAGAGACCAGTGCTCTGGGACACAGCAGAGATGGGAATGCTCCTAATGGCCCATTTTCTTCCTTTGCGAGTATAGTAAGGTCAACACCATAGACAGAGAGAAGAAACTGCCAGTCTCTGAGCTGCAGGACTTACTGCCAAGACATCTCTCTTCCTGATCCTTTGCGCAAGAAAAATAGAGGAAAACAGCACCATGTACACCTTCCTGCCTGAAAGCTTCACCCCTGTGAAGCAGAAGCCCACCAAAGAGATGAGGCCCATGCTTGGGGCCATCTTGCTCGGCCTCATCCTCTTCATTGCTGCCGTGGTGGCCTGGTGCTACTACACGGCGTCCCTGCGGAAGGCGGAGAGGCTGAAGACGGAGCTGATGGACCTGCGTCCAGAGGGATTTGTGATCAAGAACCAGAACGGGGAGGTGGTTTTCCAGCTGGCCTTCCGTTTGAGTTTTGATGCATGCTTTCTGCAAAACACTGAACAGCAACTACTAGAAAGTGGTGGTACAGAAATGTAGGTGGGTTGGCTTTGAGCCTTTTGGTATCTCTTCAGACTTGGCCAAAGTGACCATGAGTTAGGATGATGAAAGTAAGCGTTAGGTGGCTTCTAGGTGATGATGATGCCTAAGGTTAGATGTTATCAGTTGCTAAATTTACCTCATCTTACTTTTGTATGTCCAGACCAGTCTGTCTACAGCTGCTTGTGTTGGTTCACCAGGCCTCAGAGCTGCCATCTAGGCAGCAGCACAGACGGTTTTATCTGCTAGCGACTTCCACTTACTGAACTTGGTTTTTCTCTCTTGAGACAAAGACCTTGTGGCCTCTTTCCTTGGTACTGAGGTGGAAGCCCAGGCTTTGCGAAGTCAAGTGTCCCTTCTTGCTGCAGGCCCATGCTTGGCGTTCCTGGTCCCCACAGGGCTCCAGCTTGACCAGCGAGTACTCGCGTGTCTTGTGGACCGACAAACACTGCTTCGTTTTGAGGCTGACGATGGTCTTGGTGGCGGGGTCCCAGCTCCACTGCTGCTGCTAGGAGTGCAGCTTGCAGTCGGTCAGGCCGATGCCATCAGGCTCGTGGTGGGAGACATGAATGCACTTTTTCAGACAGGTGTTCTTTATGAGGAAGCCTTGCCCATCCGATACTGCGGTACAATCAGAGCATGGTTTAGTACTGTATGTGTCCAAGGGAAACACATCTGAGCACAAGATGTTTTAGAGGCCCACAGGAGAGGGAGACAACCCACCATTCCTTTGGCGATCATGCTGTTCCGGATGGGCTCGGGATTCGGCAATAATCAGCCAGAACGAGGTGACTACATCGAGCATTTATTCAGGTGAAAGCACATAAAAGAAGCCAAGTATGGATAACTACTCACGAGGTGATACCTGCCGGCAGGATACTGGACCTGAACGTGCTCTCGAGCTGGCAGATGAGAGCGAGAGAGTTGCTGACCGCCTCCCGCGGAGACAGCGCAGGCCTCAGAGTGAGGAGTTTCTCCTTCCCCCCGCTCTCTCCGCACTGTCCTCTCTGTGCCCGGTGCATCCTGGCACGTAGGGTCAGTACGACCCAGGAGGCAGCCCAGGGGGTGGACAAACTCCGCCTCTAGTTGCGCAACTCTCCCCCCCCTCGGGTGCGCAGGCGTGCACACCAGTCGGGGGTCCCAGCCCTCAATTCGAGGGTCCTGCCTTCCTCCTCTTCTTCCTCATTTCCGAGTGTTTGACCTCCAAAGCTAGTTTGGAGGATGTCTGCGGTTAAGTTGGCTACAAGCCCGGCCGAGCGGCCGGCTTCAACTGGTTTCGGAGGGGGCTGCCTGTGAATCGGCCTGAGCAGCTGCCTCTGTGCTCCTTATCGCTCAGCCCAGGTGGGCAAGCATCTTCTTTCTCAAGGTCTGGCCTCTGCTTCCCACAGGAGATTTTTATGACTCTACAGATCATAGAAATTTCCACCTCCTATACACATACCCAGACGGCATTGCCCATATCCTCCTAATTTCCCAGAATTACATCTCTCTAATATCTGGCGTACAAATAACCAGGAATGATACTAGAGAGAAATACCTATGACTAACTTACTCATATGACTAATGGAGAAAACATCACTATCTGTGAAAGATTGTACTTTTGTGATATGTCTTTAATATTTAATACAATATTTCAGCTAGCTAAGGTTTTTTTAAATAAGTACTTGTCCTTCCCTACCCTCAAAAATAATTGGATGATTTGTTCCCCCACCCCAATCTGGATCAAATCTTTCTTATGAAAAATAATTGAAATTCCCCAAATCTCCAAATGCTTATCCAGGTCACCAAGTAGGCCCCCTTGGGCTATTGTTTATGTTAGGTGGCTTCTTGTGATAGTACAGCAACATCAGGGATAAAGCCATACTGCTTCAGGTGTCTGGAAGTACTTGACTAATTTGACTTGCATAAGTATTGAAGTAAACTTGCATTTAGTATATCTGACACTGGTCTGTATCCCCTCGACACAGAGGTACCATATTTAAGGAATATCTTTGTAAGAGAGACCCTAAACTCATCCTACAATGGACATACATTTTGAAGCAATGTCTTAGTTATTTGCTGCTTTAGATCACAATGGGCCTCATCCTGGGCCTTTGAGGACTTGGGATGGATATCATCCTGTTAGCTGGGAAGCTGCATCCATTTTCACTGTAAAATCAATGGATGTGGCCTGAGAAGATCCTGAACAAAATAATAAATGCTAAATCATGTGTCATTGACACAGATGTATCATCCATTGTGTATTTTGTGTCTAATTTAAACAGGGAGGAATAGAAATAAATGATTCAAGTTTTTGCGACATTCCTTTTGGTTTTAATTACAGTTAAAACATGACAACTTTCAGCTCTTGTTGTGAAATTTTTTTCCTCTTTTCCCCAAGGGTCACATTTTGAAGAGCACCATCAGCGTACCATGTCAAGGGCAGTAAGGGAAGACAAATGACATTAGACAAGAACAGTGATGCTTATCTAAACACCTATTTCTGCAGAATTTCCCCTCCCGAAGCAAAGAACAATACTTTTCCCTGGCAGTGTATATTTAGCTCAGTATCTGCAAAAGCTAATGTGAATGTAAACAGGAGCCAGTACACAATGACAAGGAGAGGAACAATAGCTTAAAATAGCTCCCATGTTTTCTCTCAGGAAATCCTATGGGCCTGCTGGACTAATAGCTCAGGGCTTTTGCGTTGGGCCTGACTGCGCAGGCGGAGGCAGTCAGAATTCACAGTACAACTCCTACAGTGGATGAGAATGAGATGAGGATGGATGTGTTGATGCTGGGGTACTGCTCTTCATGGTCCTGTGGAGCCAGCAACCCAAACAATTCCTGACAATCCTGTGTACCAGGAAGAAAACTTCTGCAGGTTCTGTGAACGCATCTCCTACATAATCTCACATAATCTCTAGATAGTCCAAGGGCACAAGTACATTTTTCTAGACCTCCTCCCTTGTTTTTTCTTTTTTAGGAGCCAGAAACCAGGATTCACAGAAATACTTTCCTTCATCTTAATTGGGAGTTTGCTTTGTCGTAATTTTTAGTAATGAACTGAACACTAGATAGAAACATAAGAAACATAAGGAGCAGGAAAACTTTACTGAGTTGGACAAAATACCTGGCAAGCCCTGATATCCTGTCTCCAGTACTGGGCATTAGCAAATGTATAAGGGAAGAAGAGAAAAATCAGGCTAGAAAAGAGCTCGCTCAAGAGAGTTATCCACGTATTTATGGGTGGAATTGCTTTTCCTATGTATATTACATTGTATTTTCCCCAAATAAGTTCATTAATCATTTTGCTGTTCAATCAGTGTCATGAGCTCCTTTTTCAGCTCTGCACAGTCAACTTTTGTTTGATTATCCTGAATAATTTTGAGCCATGAGCATCATTACTTCATTATTCACACCTTTTTTCAAGATTGCTGTCAAACAGCACTGATTTATATAGGCACCTGCTGACATCTTCCTGCTGTTGTCTATTTATTGTCTATTTATTTGATCTCTGTGTGCGTGTTTGTTGTTGTTGTTATTATCTTTAACCACTTACCAGCCCATCAGAGAAATCTCTCTCTTATTCTGAGAACTGAGTCCCTGGCGGATGAATCTTATGAAAAGTCTTTTGCAAATCCAAGCACCAGATCCAGATCAGCTCACAACATATAGGAGCTGATTTATGCCATTGTTGATGAGCCTGGTGTTCCCTCCACAGAAACAGTATAGATTTCTCTCACATTCATCTGTGCATCTGCTAACTTTGTTCTCTGTTATAGCAGAGAACTGTTTCTATTGGATGCCTTTTGAAGATTGCAGTTGTTGCAATAGTTACCACAATCCTTTTATTTGTTTATTAAACTTTATGCAATATCTTGCATTCATCTTAGAAGTTCAAAAAAAATGTCTGTTTTTAGAGATTCATCCCACTGAAAAGCCAAGGCAGCCTGTCTGTGCTGGAAATCCATGCGAGCTGAGGAAGCTCAACACTGCAACATGAGGGCTGCAACACAAGGGCTTTTCTTTGAGTTTTGTACCACTCATCAGTAGCATGTGGCACCAAACTATTAATAGAATTTTATCTTCGCACTGTGTTAGTCTAGCTAAACATTGTTTGGTTCAACATTATGTGAGAAGCTGGCAGCAGAGCTGGGGCTATAACCCTTCACCTCTGAACTTTTAGCTCACTGACAGCTCCCTACTGACAGCTCTTGTGACATTGATCTGTCCATGAGGCTTGATGTCAGCATGTGAATTTCCCAGGGATGCTACTTGCCAAGATGTGAGCCTGTGTCTGTGGTACAAATTCCCCTAGAAGTTACTATCTAATTACGTGTGCTTAGATACGGATAACTGACAGAAACCACTGGTCACGCCTCACACAACCATAGGTGGGTACAGGCACAAAGCAAACTGAAGCAGATTTACTTTGGGACACACATCAGGCACCGAGAATCCATATTCATGAAGATAAAGGACCTTTCTTCCCACCACTGCCAAGCATGTCCAGCACCAACGCTCAGCAGCCCTGTAAATACCATCATCAGCCCTAAGATTTGGGAAATGCTAGCCTGGAGCAAGCAGAGCGTGGTATCTAACTGAGCTGGAAAGAAACCCTCCCTCAGATTTGAGAATCTGGGTTCAGTGTCTCTGAAAAATGCCTTTCAGCTGCTCATGCTGAACTTTTTGTCCTCTTCATATTTTTAGGAACAAAATAAACAATTTCTAGCAAAGGTCCTTGATGCCAGCTGGCCTCTCCGATGATGCTGCCACTCTGTCCAGTTATGAGAAAGGAAAGCAAGCAAATATAGCCCCTTGTCTGTCTGTGCCATGAGCACCTCTGGGACATGCTGTTCCTTGCAGGATTAGGAGCAGAACTCATGCAACCTTCCTAATTAAGGTAATACCACCAGGAAAGCCTTGGTTGCCAGTAAGCCCAGCGTGGCTGGGAATGTTTCGGCTATTTCTAAGCAGTGCCTGTGATGACTTGATCAAGGCCATTTGATGAGTTATTTAGGGCTGGGTCCCTCCCTTTAAAGGCTCTGTGAAGGGAAGGGGTAAGTCAAAGCCAAGCAAGTATGGGTTCCAAAAACATGTCATCCAGGAACCTTGCTGTTGGCTTTGGCTTCTTTTGCTCTCCCATACATTTTGTGTCTTCACAAAATACCTTAATTAGCTCAATTTCTCTTGCCAAGAGCTTTTTAAAAATTATTTTCTGCAGAGTGAGCATGACTGCTGAATCATAGTCAGGGATTTACCCTTTCCTGCCTCTCCCCGTGCTCAAAGGCAGGTGCCCATCCAGGGTGATTGAGCGCCTTCCAGGCAGTCTGCTTCACTGGAGATCTCCTGGACCCAGGAGAGCTCCCTGAGGTGATTCTTGGATGCCATTGTCCTGGCAGCTTCTTGCTCTGTGTTCCTCTATCCTGTCTCTCCTTCTTCCTAAATCCTCCCACCATGTGGAAGCCCTCACTGCTCCATCCTTGTCTTGCACATCACCATGGACTATGAAGGCCATGGTCCATATAACCTGTCTTTCCAATCCTGCACTCCAAACCTGAAGCTCTCCATAATTTTACACAATGACCTGAAGTTGCCATATACTTCTATAAACAAAAATACAGTCAAATGTATCTCCTGAACAGGGGTAAGTTGTTTCTGTGCGCCCAGGGACCTGACAGGCTGATTTCACTTCTGCAGAGGGTCAGAACTATACAGAAACTAGGAGATGTGGCAGAAGGAGGGAGGCTGCCCAGTTGGAGTAGGAGGATTCCCTGTGCAGAGGGAGCTTGGTGCAATATGCTTTTGGGTAGCATTTCTCATTCATTAGGAAGCCCACTCGGGACTGTAACTAAATTGCAGTGCTAGTCAGAAAACTGGACACATGCCAAACACAATTTCTTCCTCAGCAGCTTCCTCGTCAAAATGGATCCTTCCACAATGTCAGTGGAAGGTTTACTAAGGCCCTCTCATAAGTTTTGCAAAGCAACTATGGTTTGATTTAGTGTCATCTCAGCAACAATGATGTGATCTTTGCTGAGATAAGGGGCTCCTAATCCAGCCCCTGAGCTGACCATGTACCTCTTTTACATCAAAGTAGGGTGCAGGACCTATCCTATTGCAGGGACAGATGGGAGGAAGATGGACAACCATAGTGGTAGCCATCACACAAAGTCAGACATCTGCAAGGCCTGCGTCTGAGGGTGAGCTGTGGAGCCACATAAGGGTCCCTGAAGTCCCAAAGATATAGCTGCAACCCTCCTGTGTCTTAGCACTGGAGTGACTGTACCCTTTTGTTCCCTTTGCCTCTTGCTTTTCCCCTGTTCCTACACCAGTAAAAGCATCATGGCTGAATGTCCATGGTGGCACCAGGCATGATGCATGAGGCACCATAAGCCCAGCCCCCTTTTCTAGAAATGCCTCATTTTGCCATGATATTGGGATGAAGACTGCAATTACTGTCTAAATCTGGAGATTGTTCAAATCATCATAAGTCCATTGAAATCCTGCATGTTTACACAGGTGAAGGTCTGACTCGCAGCAGTCAGCAAAGCATGAATGAAGGACTCAATTTAAGAAGAGCTTGGTAAATTGACAAAGATTTTACACTATTGCTCTTCTCATAACTGTTTTGGGGAACTTCCTGAATTTGAGTCGTAAAGAGGTCTGAACAGTCAAAAGGCTGTTTGCCAAGTAAGCAGAGCAGGGTCAGGTGTTCCAAAAGGAGAGTTTGTTTTGCTTTTACAGAATTTTGACCGAGAAAATTGTCCCATTGGATACAATGGGAAGGTGGGCCTTCAAAAAAAACAAGCTGCACTGTGATGTGGTGAAGTCTGGTCCACCAGAATAAGCAGAACTAGAGGTGGGTGAGCAGCTCTCTGGCAATTGGCAGTTGTTGTTCTTATGTCCACTATTTCCATCTTACTTATTAACTGCCAGGAACTAGTTAGTGACTGGCTTGTCAGAGCGAGTACCTGATTGCAAATACTTCTTGATCTGCACTCAGATTACTTTTCAGCAACATGGCTCTGTGAGGAACCATTCCCAGATGCTGCTTCCAGCAACCATACTGGCCTGTACTTTTTCTGGTCCTTGCTGTTTTCTTGAGGAATATCTTGCTTTCAGTTGACCAGCAATGGGGATGTTGGGGATAGGGACGAGTTGCAGAAGTGCCGTGTGAGCCTGAGCAGTGGGGCAATAAATGGGCAGAGGAGGTCAGTGCAGACCACAAACCCAGTGCACATCAGGAAAAACAGCCCCAGACTCTCATGAGAAACTCCTGGTTCTGGGCTGCCCGTTGCAAATCAGGAGGGGGAGCTGGGATCTGTCAGAGATTATTCCAGGAAAATGGGCTCGGGGCTCTGCAGTGACTCAGCTGCTAGGAGAAGAGCAAAGCAGAGAGCAGCCTGCTCTGCTACCAGGGATGTGCTGGTGTGGGAAAAGGATACCTGAGGGGCGCAGGTCTTTGAAAGCCAGAGAGGATGAGCAGGGATTGACTGCTCAGAGGCTTCCCAGAGAGGACATGAGGTGCCAAGGAGAGGCTCACAAGCAGGAGGAGGTGGCTGTGCACACAAACAGTGGTCCTGGAAGTTGCTGCAGATGCTCCCACCAGCATGTGTGCGAGGGAGCCTACGCAAGCAGATCCACTGCGACACTGAAGACTTAAACATGCCAACACCAGGAAATCCCCTGAGTCGAAAATCACTTGAGACTGGGAAGATGTCCAGGGAAAGGGGAGGTATCAGCTTGGTCTTTCTGCCTCTTCTGCCCACGATGCTTTGGGTGACCTCTGATTTCATCAGTCTCCTATCTGCCTGTCCAGACACTGATCCTGCTCATGCCTGAGCACATTATACCTTACTGCTTCTTTAGAAGGCACTTCATCGCTCTTCCTGCTGGTGGGGGATTTCCAAAGAAACCACCATCAGAATTAGGCAATTCCAGGATTTTATTATGAAATGGAACCCTCCAAGGCCTGGGAAGAGCAAACTCTTCTGTCCTGCTGCAGCAGGGCAGCCCCTGGCAGGATGAGAGGCAGGGGCTGGGGAGAGGGTGTCAGCTGTGGGGCAAAGCCTGTGTTTGCTCTCTGCCCTTCCAGCTTGCCTGGAGCATTGCCAGATACAAGGCATATAATTTCCTTTCTTGCAAAACAGCCAGGGTTTTATCACTGTTCTAGCTGAAACGCAATATATGACTGTGTGATGGCTCCAAGGCCATTCCGTTGCAAAGGAAAAGAAGTTTGCTGGGGAACAATCCTTGGCGCTGCTTCATTTCCTAGTGTGGCAACAGTGAAGAACCACGTTTACTTCTAACAGTGGACAAAGATCTTTATTAGAGCGAAGAGAAAGAGCATGATCTCTGTGGTGGTGTTGCTGTCCTGGCATGCCACCACGGTGCCATCTCCAGTTCCTGGCCATCTGGGACCTCTACAAGATGCGCACCTCTCCTCACCTCCCACCAGCACTGGGAAACATGTACATGGTGTCCAGAGCTTTTAGGAAGAGAGATCTAATTCACTGGATTTATTTTAATCAGCAGAATTTTGAGATGCAGAAAAAGAACTCTAGATCAGCAGAAGTGAAGTCTATGTGAGTGCAAACCTCTCCTTTGACCTGGCTGCAGAGCAAACTGCGGGGTAGTTGAATAACTGAGAGGCTACAGGGAAAGAAGAGTAAATGGGTTTATGGTCACAGCTGCCAGTCTGCACTTTAGGGAATAAACATCCCAACTGTGTAGCCAAAATAGTTGTAGCCCTTTGGTCCAGAGAGCTTGCTGAAAACCTCCGAGCTGCTGACCTGCAAAACTGCATATCTGGGACTGGGTGAGCCTCGAAGCACTCAGGGGGTTTATTTCAACGAGTCCCTTTCATGAACCTGGAATCTCAAATGTAGCAACAAAATGAAAAAAAGGGAATTGTTTGTTATCTTGGGAGTTTTGCTCTCTTAAAAAGCAGAGATACTGCCTGCTGTCTGTGATGGGGGTTGGCTGTTCCCCAGTAACTCTGATCTGGCTCTGCACCGTGATGCTAGGCAGGATTTCTGCTTTCCACCTGTGGGTGTTAAACACTGGACTGTTGGGACACAAAATTCTTTTGTGTATCAGAATATAGGATCTGATCTATGTCAGCACACAGCTCTGCAATGCACTCAAAGATTAAAACAAGCCTCTTGGAAGTTTGCTCCACCACGACGAACAGGGCAGGTTACCTCTCCCCCGCACATCCTGCTTCTGCTGATAGTGTTTTCCGGTATGAGAGTCCAAAACACATGGGAAAACCACCCCCCCAGGTATAGGATTAAAGCAAGGGGTCCAGCCCCCACTTCCCACTGCCTTCCCTCACAGAAACCCCTCTTGCAACACCCACTGGGGGGGGGGGGTTGCACCGCTGTCCGCACACTGGGTCCATATGTGACCGCAGGAAAACAGGTTAAAATCCCGAGAGGCAGAGAGCTGTCCGTTTTGGGGCTCCCACAAAGAGAGCAAAACTTACCCTGGAGGCAAAAGCAACCCAGACTCAACTTGAAAAGCTCCATTGTGCCCCAACACATGACGAGGGAGAGGGGCCTCCAAAGCATCTCACCTGCAAGGAGTGCCAGGCCAGTGGCTTCCCCCTTCCTCCGGCATTCAAAGCAGAAAATCCCACTGGGAAGGGAAAACTCTTCTTTGGTCTTCACGCCGGAGAGCCGGCACCGGGCTTATTGGCAATGGATCAGCTTAGAGAAGTGGTTCCTGTGAGCGCTTATCCCTTAGGAGAAATCATACGACGGTCCGGGAGCGGGGGGATGCCGGACCGACATCCTCCCAGCCACTGAGTTTGGCTCCTTGGCAGCCACAATTGCTCCCAGACAACGAGTGCTGAATGCTAAGAAGGCTGGCGGGCTGCCTTGGCAGGCGCTGGGGGGAGGAGGATGCCAGGCTTGCCCATGGGAAAAGGAAAAGTGCGTCGGGAGCGCTGGGAGGGGCATGGGATGAGCGCAAAACCCCTGCCCAGTGCCGCCGCTGGAGCTGCCGCAGATGTGTTTCCTCCTTTGGGAGAACTGTCCCCATGGAGCTGAGTTTAAGCCACGCTGTGTGCGGAGGTGAAGCCTCACAGGGTGGCTGCTCAGGGCGTTTCGCCAAACAGAGTGTGTCCCACGGTCGGAGATGGAGAAGGGGCCGGAGCAGGAGCGTGGCCCGGGTGTGGGGACCTGCCTGCTGCCTCCTCTGACGCTTGAATCTCTTGGGGCAAATTTTTCCATGCAGAAGTTTGTGCTGTATGTGGTGGGAAAACCGTGCTCCATGCCCAGCTCTGGTCTGACAGCTCACAGCATTCCCACTCTCAGGTGGCGTATCTGGCTTGGACCCCAAACTGTCTCTTCCCAGAGGAATGCAGAGGTGCCGGGGATACGCTGTACTCAAAAGGGAAACTTGGAGTAAGTTCTGGCCCTGGCAAGGTCGCTCCTGCCTGCTGCAGAACTGCCTTTACTACTGGTTTCTTTTCTCCATGGGATTATGTCAAGTTGCACTAAATATCAGGCATTTTTAATTAAAAAGTGCACATATCTTAAGGTATGCTCTCCCCTGCAATATTGCTTTGCTTCTAGGGCTGAAAACGCAAACTCCACCACATTTGCTGAGCAAGCGATTCCTCCCCATAGAAGAGGAGGACAGTAAAGAAGACCTTGGTTTCCTTCCAGGGGATGGAGAGGTGTCCCAGGCAAATTAAGTGTGTTACAGCAAATATCCCACTGGAAAGGTCACTGTGCTTTTCTACCAGGGATACTGCTACTGTCCTACTCCTTTGCTGCCATTTTCAGGTCACGATGTTCTAGTTCTGGTGTTTTTTATCTACTGTCTCAGCAGATCTCTTCCCCTCAAGTGAACCCAGGGCCTGAGATGTTGCCCTGTGACCATCTCCACTGAGAGAATGGACCATTTTCCTATTATTTAACCAGGTATTTAACCTTTCCAGGGTCTGCCCTCTTATTCTGAGTCTGCTCTGCCGCCTTCGGGTCCTCTTTGGTTCTGTCAGAAGCCTTTAGGAAATCAAAGTGAACTCTTTCAGACGGACTATCCTTATCCTCATGCCCGCTGGTTCTTTCTAAGAAGTGCAAGAGGTTTTTAAGGCAAGGACAGCTGACTTCCTAAGGAGCTCATATTCATCCAAACACCCACTAATTCTGTTTTTTGTTACAAAATCTACTAATATGCAGGTGCCCAGGCCTGTGTTCCCCAGCTCTCCCCTGCAACCCATCCACCTGTGATTTCAGCTTCTTGAAGGGTATTTTCTTGCTTCTAATGATCTCTCCCACCTGCTGTTTGGTCACTGTCACTTCCCTTGGTCTTTCTCTAACTTTTCTTATAGATGGTGTGTGTTGGCCCAGCAGTCCCCGGGAAGGCCTTAATTCTCCGGTCTTCCCCTTTTACCTTTCTCTGCGCAATGCCTTTTTCTGCAGTTCAGTACAAATGTAGTTGTTTTTCCGTGTTTGTTGCTCCTGCAGGGAATTAGGCTGTCACGTTATAGGGCGACCCTTCAGCCGTAAGAGAACTTGTGTCCTTTGCCTTCACTGACATCGCTGTCATGATGTTAGTGCACGTCCTCATCCAAAAGTGCAGCCCCAGTCTTTGCAATGGGGCTGTGCATAGAGAAGCTTTAGTGTCATAGGGGAAAAAAGGGACTAAGTCTCTTAAATTTTGCTCCCCCTGGCCCTGCAGGAGTTACTGATGCTCAGAGCAGTTTTGCAGCTCAGCTTGGCTATCTCTTGGGCAAGGTAAGCCATCTCCTCTGCCGACATCAAGGATGCTGAGGACTGTGAAGCACCAAGCCCCACTTCCCTGATCGCTGCCTGCCGGGCTCCCGACGGCTCTGGACCATGTCGGCTCCATCTGGAAATGCAACGTAACACAACATCCAGAGCCTCGAAGGCAGGTCGTTCTGGTGGCATTTGGGCAACTGCAAGCTGGAGATGCTGCTTACAGGCAATGTTTCAGGAAAATAGACCCAGCTCTGCAGAGTTGGAGCTGGTCCCAGCTCAGGACCCATTCATCCCAGTGCTGATTTTAGGGCACTATAGGAAAAGCCTTTGGTCTTTGAGTGCAAATCTCTCTTTTTTTTTTTTCCTGGCTTCAGCAATTGCTTAATGAACTATAAGACACTCGGACTGTCACTGAACTCACCCTTGCTAACACAGGATCGAGGAGAGCCTGAACCAGCAACTGGTGGCATTTTTAAGCCCTACAGAAAAGGCATCAGTCTGAAAGTGCAAGTGTCAGCAAAAACAAAAAGAAACCAGCTTAACATCAGCTACTGATATTTTTAGTCTCTAAGTAAGTGCATTATTCTTTTCTAGTCCGACAGACTCTTGTGGGGGACAACATCATTCTGCTCCACTGCATTTTAAAAGCCAGCGTACTTTTGCAAGTGAACAAGCCCAGAAACAGCTGCTGTCATTTCTTACACATGCAGGACAATATTTTCATATAAAATTGCTCCATAGCCATTACAGAGCATTTTTCCACAGCACATTCACTTTTTTTTTGTGAATGGCACATGGCACTTTTTTGTGCCATGTTTGTGGCATGGCTTCGTACTGTGGTACATGGGGGTACTTGTGCCGAATCCTTCCCACAACTTTTCCTGGGCTGCCCGTAGAAGAGAGCAAGCTGCTCTCCAGCCAGGGTATCTCCCATGCTGAGCAGGATGACCCCATAACCACTGCCTTGCAGTCATGTAATCTACACCATCAGTTATTCCTTGCCCACCCCAGGCCCCTGAAACAGCCTTGGTTTTGCTGTATCTCCAGTTTGACGGTGACTTGGCTTTTTCTCAGATTCAGCCATGTGGGGAAATACCTGATAAACTCAGGAAAGTCTCCCTTTACTTATGAGTGGGCTGAATTTAGGTAGCAATGCCTCCAACACGTCCCTCCTTGGCTGATGCTGAATATGAGTCATTCCTCCATCTGCATCTGAGGAAAAAAATATGGTAAAAGGACAAGCTGACAACAACAGATTCCCTCCAGGCACCCAGCCAGGCCAGCAACCTTAGGGGAAAAATAAACCTCCCTCAGCTAGGCTTGAACCGTGCAAGAGCTGCCAGCCTGCAGGTCCCTCGCTCCCAGGAGACTTGAAGGCCATCTTGGCTAATGCAAAAACCAAAAGGCCAACTAGAGAATCCAGGGAGGATGGGTGATTTTTAGATAAGTGATAGCCAAAGATTAAGGGCAATAAAGAAACAGGCAGCTGGGGGCTAGTGATAGGCTCTTCTTGGAACCCATCTCCCAGCGCAAAGGTGGGATAAGCAGGAAGGGACAGGGTTTGGGGGTAAGGGCTGATGCCTGCGATGACCACTTGACTCCTGGAGCCTGGCTATGGATACCCAAACCATCAGCTGAGAGTGGAAGTGCTTGGGAAAGGGGGGGATCTCATCCTCAGGGTGAAGAGGTGGGGAATGATGGGAACCATCTCAGCAAGAGGGGCACACGTCTCTTTGCCAAAAGGCTGGCCAACCCGGTTAGGAGGGCTTTAAACTAGGTGAGAAGGGGGAAGGGGAGTGTCACACAGACAGGGCAATCAGTACCACACAGACAAAGTCAGATGGCATCCAGCGGGAGTATGGTAGTGGGGAAGTGAGGATAGGATATGATCTCGGAGGGTCCTCTCTCACCCTTCCTGGGGAACCTGCAGGCTCGGTTACTTCCCTGAAATGCCTGTACACCAATGCGCAAAGCATGGGGAATAAGCAGGAGGAACTTGAGGGTGACAGAGCACTGGAACAGGCTGCCCAGAGAGGTTGTGGAGTCTCCTTCTCTGGAGATCTTCAAAACCCGCTTGGATGCAGTCCTGTGCCACGTGCTCTAGGTGACCCTGCGTGTGCAGGGGGGTTGGACTAGATGATCGCTAGAGGTCCCTTCCAACCTTAAGCATTCTATGATTCTATGATTCTATGAACCGGAGATCTGTGTGCAGTCCCAGTGCCATGATCTCATTGGAATCACAGAGACGTTGTGGGATAACTCACATGACTGGAGCGCTGCCATGGAAGGCTGTGTGCTCTTTAGGAAGGACAGGCTGGGAAGGCGAGGTGGTAGAGTTGCTCTTTATGTGAGAGAGCAACTGGAATGCATGGAGCTCAACCTGGGGGTGGAGGATGAGCGAGTTGAGAGCTTGTGGGTAAGGATTAGAGGGCAGGCTAATGTGGGAGACACTGTGGTGGGTGTCTGCTACAGGCCACCTGACCAGGACGAGGAGGTTGATGAGGCCTTCTATAGTCAGCTGGATATTGCCTCACAGTCACAGGCCCTGGTTTCATGGGGGACTTCAACTACCCTCACATCAAGTGGAAGGACAACACAGCCAGGCACAAGAAGTCCTGGAGGTTCCTGCAGAGCATCGACAATAACTTTTTGATGCAGGTTGTGGAGGAGCCGACGAGGAGAGGTGAGCTACTGGACCTCGTGCTAACAAATAGAGAGGGACTTGTAGGAGATGTGAAGGTGGGAGGTAGCCTCGGCTGCAGTGACCATGAGTTGGTGGAGTTCAGGATCCAATGAGGAGGAGGCAGGGCTGTAAGTCGCCTTGCAACCATGGATTTCAGGAGGGCCAACTTTAGCCTCTTCAGAGACCTCCTCGGAAGAATCCCATGGGCTAGAGCTCTAGAAGGAAGGGGGGCCCAAGAGGGCTGGTTAGTTTTCAAGCGGCACTTCCTCCACGCCCAGCAACAGTGCATCCCTGTGGGTAAGAAGTCAGGCAGAGGGGGCAGGAGACCTGCGTGGATGAGCAAGGAGCTTGTGGCAATGCTCAAGCAGAAGGCGGTGGTATACAGAATGTGGAAAAAAGGACAGGCCCCCTGGGAGAAATACAGGAACGTAGTCAGGGAATGCAGAGATGCGACAAGGTAAGTGAAGGCATGTCTGGAACGCAATCTGGCAAGGGATGTTAAAAATAACAAGAAAAACTTCTTCAAATATATGAACAGCAAAAGGAGGATCAGGGAAAACGTGGGTCTGCTGGTGAACAAGATGGGCACCCTGGTTACGAATAACACAGAAAAAGCAGAGTTGCTGAATGCCTTCTTTGCTTGAGTGTTTACCAAGGGCAGCCCTTTAGAGCTCCAGGCCCTAGGGACAAGAGAAGAAGCCGGGGGAGGGGAAGACTTGCCCTGGGTAGAGGAAGATTGGGTCAGAGAGCACCTAAGGAAACTCGATACCCACAAATCCATGGGCCGTGATGGGATGCACCCCAGAGTACTGCGGGAGCTGGCAGAGGTCATAGCTAAGCTGATCTCCATCATCTTTGAAAGATCCTGGAGAACGGGGGAGGTGCCGGAGGACTGGAAGAAAGCCAATTGCCGAAGCCCACCATCGCGAGATGGAATGAACGACACTTCAATGTGAAGCAGGTTCGATTCGCTTTACTATTGTCTGCTACGTAGCTTTATACAATTCCAACATCCGTATACGCGGACATGCGCTAAGCAACAGCACTCCCATTGGTTGGACTATAGTGTCCATGCATAACTATCTTGCAGCTGACTGGTGTTCTTCCCGATGCTCTGTTGCTGGGCCTCCCGGACGCTTATCTGGTTGTGGCTGACTTAGTTCATTAAAAGTTGCTAACAAGCGTTATCTTCTCCTCCGGGTGACCTTGAATCCTATTACTTCAGTTCCTCATATTCTTGCAAAACCGCCAAGGCCCCAACACTTCCCCCTCTTTTTTCAAAAACAGAATTAGCGATATCATGCATCAAGCGTTGCAAGCATTGGCAAAAGCAAGGCAACATAGTTAGTTACAAGCACGAGTATAACCATCCCGATCACGCACAAGTGGTACAAAATTCCTGTAATCCATGGTCCTAAGCCTAGCGATCTGAGCCAATCTTCTAATCCCCAACTTTCTTCTTTTAACCTATGCAGTCCTTCCCTCAAGTTCACAATCTTTTTATGGATGGACTCTGAATGATCGGACAAGTTTAAACAACACATACCCTCAAAATCCTCACACCCATGCCCATGTGCTAATAGCAGAAAATCTATTGCGGTTCTATTCTGCAGAACTGCATGATTTACGCTAGCTACATCTTGCGATAGCTGGTCTAAAATGTCTGACGTTAAATTTAACTCATTCCTTGTCCAGCATGCTAACTGCTTTAAGGAAGTCATTGTTCGGGCGGCAGTGCCCCCTGGGAGAAGTAGGGACACAAAGATAGTTTTAACCCTTGACCAAAACTTTGGATCTCCGACTTCTGTACAATCTAACTCATGTATCGATCGTCTTTTCCTTTTGGATACAAAGGTCATCACTTGGGATATATTAGGATGAAACAAGCTCAGTTTCCCCAGGTAGCATGGACCTCCTTGTGGATCGGATGGTACTCCGTTCCACGCCCGATCTCCGCATATTAAAAACACTCCTGGCAGTAGCCGTTCTGCAGAGAAGCTCGTTAAATTACATTGGGTATATGTGTGAAGATAAACATTGTTAATTTTCAGCCCCGAGTTAACTGTCGCCCATTGCGATGTACTTTCTTCAAGTGCGCCTTCGCTATGCGGTTCAAAACTAACCCATCCACCGTTTCGGGTGGTATTTGTGGCGTTTAGACTTCCCAACAAGTCTAATTCCTCTGGCGGGGAAGTCAGAGTTTCTTTCAGACTTTTGATGATTTCACACTGCCAGCATCCATCTAACAATTCTGCCGTTTGCCCTGGTTGGTAAGGGCACATAGTTTTATTTAACAAAGCATCATTAAGCGCAGTAAAGTTAGCTACGTACCCACTGAATCCCTGGGGTTGCCAAACAGGAACACCGATCAAGCAGGTGCGGAAAGGGTCCCCTGGATGTTGCAAGCTAAGACAGAAGGCATCTGAAGGCCTGTCTGATTAGCTATGGTGACCCAAACGTTCTCCCTCGGCTGAATTTCCGTCCGCCATTTCCCCTGCACTATCCCTGTCACCATTACCAAAATGGTTACCAGCCAGCTGAGCCCGGTCCATTCTGACATCCTGGTCCGTCACCTGTTCCTGTCTCTTCCGCAACCACGGCCGTACCCACTTGGCCGATACCCAGGTCGCTCCATCTCCTGTAAGTACACAAGCATAACCCCGTCCCCACGTAACCAACTCAACTGGTCCTTCCCAGATCTGTTTCTGCGGCCAGAAAACTTCTACCTGCGCCTCTTTTCCTGAAAGATCAGCTGAGTTTTTAGAAAAATGGGTGAAAATAGGTATGTTATCATCATTTCGAGGATTGAGCCAATTCAAGACATAGCATGCTTTGCTGATTAATTTGTAGGGGCCCTTCTCCCCCTCTCTTTTCAAAGCAGCCAATAATCGTTTTAAATTTTGATGGTGACGCTCGATAATGGCCTGACCACTGGAATTCTAAGGGATACCTGTTTGATGGGTTATTCTCCATTGCTGGAAAACGATTTTACAGGTGTTGCTCTTATACATGGGTGCGTTGTCTGTCTTTATGATGTCAGGCTTTCCTAGGACGGCAATCGCCTGAGCCCAATGTTTGCAGGCTGACTTGGTGTTTGTGGAAGTGGCAGGGGTCACCCAGAGAGCCTTCGAGCAGGTATCCACAGTAACATGTAAATACTTTAGTCGCCCAAAGGACGCAAATTCTGTAACATCCGACTGCCATATCTGCCTTGGTTGTAACCCTCTTGGGTTGGTACCCATTTCCTGTAAAGGAGTCAATCTTGCACAATCAGGACAGGCAGCAATAATAGCGCGAGCTGCCGCTCCTGGTACAAAAGGAGACATAAAGAAAGCCTCCCACCAATTCCATAGTTTTACAGTTTTACAGAGAAATACAGGAACGTAGTCAGGGAATGCAGAGATGCGACAAGGTAAGTGAAGGCATGTCTGGAACGCAATCTGGCAAGGGATGTTAAAAATGAAGGACAGGCCGGATTGCCAGGTAAAGAGCAGCAGCACGAGGAAACGTGGCCCTTGGAGGGTGACACCAGGAGCCACTGCTGTTGCTGCTGTGTGAGCAGCCTGGGGACTGGCCCCCAAATCAGGGAGCTGGAAGAGGAATTTGGTGGCTTTCCCCCCCCCAAAATGAGCTCCAGTCGCCCGTCACGGCTCCCTGCTCTGCATACCTAGGGCTTGTATACAGGCAGGATGGCTGAGGGCTGCATGAAAGTGCATAGCACGTTACTCTGTGGCTGGACTGGCCGTATGCGCTATTCCTGCAAGAGACAAGTGGGGACCAGGTCAGCGCAGCTCCCGTGGGCCTGGGGTGTTAGCCAGACCCTGGCCACACTCGTTCCCCCCCCCACCACAAGGAAGAGGAGGGTGGTGGCCAGCCCGCCCCCCCCCCCAACCTTACAGCCCTCTCCGCCAGCGTGTGGAGGTGCCGGCTGGTGTCCAGGCGCCTAATGTCGCCATAGTAGTCCATGCCATGCAGGCAGTCGTGGTGCCCAGAGCCACGAGCGTGGTACCTCGTTGACAAAAACTGGGTTGTACCTCTCTGCAAGGCAAAGGGCACAGGCAGGACGTGCTGCGGGGCCGTGGGATGCAACGGCCTCTCTAGAGCATCCGAATTCCCCAGTGGCTGTGCTGGGGACTCTTAAGGGTCTCCAAGCTGCAGTAGAGGTGATACCACCACCATCCCCTCGTTGTTGTCCAAGGGGCTGCAAGGAAGGTCTTCGCCAGCACCATCCAGCACCTCGTCTCTGTCTGGTGCACTTTAGGGGCACCAGTGTAGAGGGAGCCCAAGTCCTAGCATGGGGAAGGGGATGAGGACGTGCATGGGCTCCCTCGGCCCACCCTTCCTGACGGGTCACCCAGTACTTCTTGGGCAGGTAGGCGCTGGGCTCCATGGCGTTCCTGTAGGTGAACTGCGCCACGGCCTTCAGCAGCTTCTCCTGCTGGCCTGGGCTTGTGGGGCTCCCCACTGGCGGAATTGCTAATCCCTAGAGGCAGCAGAGAGTGGGAGGGAGAGCCAGGCGTGGCAGTGCCTGCCTTTGCGACCGTCCCAGCGAAGCTGATTTCGGGCCAGGCTGTGACCTGGGGCCGCCCTTCTCTGTGCCTGGGTTGCTGCGGCAGCACCATTTACACCCCAAACCTTCCCTTTTGCCCCAAAAAGGGACAGGGCATCACCAGCTGCTCATCTGCAGCATCCACCAGGCCTGCAGGTACTTGCAGAGCTGGGCTGCACCCAAAGGGGGTTGGATGAGGGGGGACACATCCCTGGGGCAGGAACGGGTGACCAGGCTCAGGACTGGGGGTAGGACTATTTGGGGGTGATGTTAAGCACCTTGTCCCCCACAGCGTTTGGGAAAGGCCTGTTTCTCATGCTCCATTTCCCCTTCCCTTGGGGCTATGCCCTCTCAGTACTCTGAAACCTACTGATGACTGGTGCCAACATGCAAGATCTCATGGTGGCAACTGCCTGCCCCACGGGCCCCAAGCGACACCATTCTACTGCTGCAGGTGCAGGCAGAGGAGACCCCAAACCCAGAGGGAAGAGAGATACAGGAGCATCAAAGTGCTGTGGAAGCTGAAATCAGGCACGACCAGGAGAGAGCACAGGAGCCATGAACACCATGTGGCCCCACGTGGAAACTCCTGCAGCTGTGGCCTTGGGCTGAGGTGCTACCTCCTCACAGGCATCCACCTACCTTGGTCACGAACTTGTTCTCCTTCCAGAGCAGCATTGAGGGCTCTTGGAAAGTCTTCTTCACAGAGTTGGGCGGCCGGTAGGAGTTTGGGTAGGTGCTCATGGGGGTCTTGGTCTCTTGGGCGAAGAGGAACATGGTGGTGTGGGCCGTCGGGGTGGGATGCAGGGGTGGGATCCTTGCGGGTGCCATGGGTTCTGTGAAAGCCACATGGGGCTGGGAGCTGTGGGGAGGGGGTGATGTCACCGGTGACATCATAGTGTGGGGAACTGGAGGATTTGGTGTCTTCTTGTCCTGCTGCTTCCATGGGACTGCCTCCGTGGTGGTGTTCTGGGCACAGCTGGTCTGATGGCTGGCAGGAGCAGCCTTGCACCCAAATATTGGGCTGGGAACCAGAGCTGTGCCACATTGCTAGAGGGGGGCGGGTCTTAGGGATTCCCAGGTTAGTTGGAGACACCATCGCTTGTCAGTTGTGAGAATTTATTAAAGCTAAGAGGTTGTAGCCAAGCTTACAGTATAGACTAGCTAGAAATATAAGAGAACTGAAAACATCCTGGGCAGTGGAGCTCCTTGGTCAGGACTTGTCCATCGTGGGGTTGGTGAAGAGTGTGGCCCTGGGCCACTGTGTGCTGGCACTGGGGATCTGGTGAGTCTTGGAGAGCGCCCCCAGAGCCAATCCATCTTCCACGCGCTGCACCGTCCGCAGCCTCATGCTTGCAAGAGGCAGGGGACAGCAGCGGGCAGGGACCGCCCCCCCCAGGTCTGGCTGTTCCTGATGGGGTCCCCATTACGCTGCTCTCTCAGAAACCTCTTCTGCCCCTGGGCTCTGGTCCCTTGAAACTGCCGCCAGGCTCCCTGGGGATGGGCTGGGCAGCTGGGACACGCAGAGCAGCCAGATATGACTAATGCACCATTAAGGAAGAAATGAAGGAAAGAAACCGCTATTGATCTTCACACCCTGCTGGCCTCTCGCAACCCCAGCTACACTCAGCGTCAGCCCAGTCCCCTCCCTGGGGGCCTTTCCCAGCCTGCAGTGTCCTCGGCAGTGTGGTGGCAGCACCGTGGGGCACAGGAAAGGGGGATCTGGTCCCTTCACCCCCAGCCCGCAGCAGCACCTCTGAGAGGGCCTCACGTCTCCCAGGGTTTTCTCAGAAGGCTCCCAAACCAGCCAGGGCTGGTGGGAGCCCCAAGCCGGATCTTTCTGGCTGTGCTCCCTTGCTAAAACTCATCCTCTGCTTTGGACACTGGGCTTAACGCGGTACATGCAGTTAAACAGCGAGGTGTTGGATGGCAGAACCAGCCCTCAGTTTTTGCACCAGTGGCTTTAAGGATTAGAAACATCTGCAAAGCAGGAGAATGGGTTATTTTACCTGTTGGCATCGCGTGGATCACACAGCCTCTTGCTGCCTCTCTTACTCTTTGGAGGAAAGATGCTGCCCAGGGGCCAGGGCTGAGTCCAACCCCACGCACATTCCCACTGTCTCGAGGAGGAGTTGTTCCTAAATGCCGCGATAGCCATGGCAGTTTTAACCGTGCCACATGGACCAGCTCCACACCAGCTGCTTTTACTGGGCTCAGATAGGCTGTTTTTGAGCATTGCATGAAGAGTGGCCAGTCCAAGTCCCATTTCTTCATCACGAGAGCCCCCTCCCACCTTTAGCAAATGTAACCGGCCATTTCAATGCCCAAACTTTGTGCTTAAGCATCTCCTTGGGTTCTGCTCCAGCTCTTTGCTCTGCCAGGGTCTCCCAGTGTGGGAAGAGCCAAAGCAGCGCCCGATCCGCAGCCCTCCCTGGCCCTTCTCCCACCCCGATTTCAGCATTAGCGATGAGCTGCAGTTTGTCCCCCCTCGTCCCTCCTTTCAGCCCACTCCAGTGACACAGGCTGGCAGGCCGAGTTTCATATGTATGCTTTTTAATATCATTAGTTCTGTTACACTACACACAACCAGTAACAATGATAAATACTACAATGGAAATGTTAAAAAAAATATTATACGTTTCATGTTTTTTTTTCAAAAAACCCCACATTTTTAAATAAATTAATGCATAAAACTGATAGCAGAAAATAAAAAAGAAAACCAAAAAACAAATAACCCAAAACAAACCACAACACAACTGATCTGTTTAAGGCAATACTCTACGCGGACAGGAACTGAAGTACAGCAGTGTGCTACATGTTCTGGATGGGAAAGAAAAATTAAAACCTTTACCAGATGCAAATTGATGCTTCAGGAGTGAGAGAAAACCCACCCCAAAACCAGATAATAAAACCAATGGCCAAGTGCGGCATTAATACACTCTGCATGTCAAATGATTAGCAGGTTCCTAACATGGACTAAGGTCAAGCTACAACAAATTTATCTTCCTAATTAAAAGGTTATTCAGGTCAAATCCTATGTTTAAACTCTACTTTGCATTTGGCTGTTTCAGCTATGTTTCACTATATGCCAGGACAGTCGAAAATACTTCTCCAGCTCTGAGATTTATGCAAAGGTTAGAAGGTCTCTCTGCCTGAAAGACATTTTCATTAAATATATCCCAAAAGGATCTCGCTCCCAGGGACCCACAAATGCCTCCTCCATCCCCTTCCCTGGGGCACCACATACCGCATGGTGAAAGGAGACCTTGGAAACATTTATTTGGGTTTTGTTTTCCTCAAGCTGAGGACCCAAAGTGGAAGTTCAAGTTTGATCCGGACCTGTCTGCCAGTATTTGTGAACTGGTGCCAGCGACACAGTGGAAAGCATGGTCAGCTCTCTGCAGTAAGGGAGAAACCCAATGGGCATCCAGAGCCTGGATACAGCCCTGGCATTAGCTATGAAAGTCAGTGTGAAGCTCCATGCCCACCTGGACAGCCAGTCAACCCCAAATATTAGCGCAGCCCTTAATTTGGCCACTGGGAGGGGGGCAATGACTGCAATGCTAAAAAAAATAAAAAATAAAAATAAACTCCTCTCCCTCCAACAAGAACAGGGATGGCAGCCACTTCCTGCCAGTTTCCCTGGTGGGCTCCCATCGGCTGCTCTGTAGGCAAGATGGGCACTGCCAGGTCCCCCCAGTAAGGTGATTGCCTGCAAGGTGCTGCCAGGGGGCAAAGAAGCCTCTTGGGACACAACAGGAGCCTCCCTTACTGCCCTGCTAGAGCACTCATGGAGGAAGCTGTGGAAAGAAATCAAGTGAAGTTACTACAAATTATGACTTGCGATGGCCAACAGTTGTCCGGACTGGCTGGGGTTGGGATAGGAGAGGGGGACGTGGAACTGGGCTGAGAGCCGTTTTGGTACAGCTGCCTCTGCTGCTCATCATCAGTTCATAGGGCAAAAAAAGAGAAAAGACAATGGCTGCTTTGAGAAAAAAAGGAGTGAAAGGAGGACGTGTGCAATATAATAAGGCTTGCGATTCTAGAACTAACCACTGGACACAGATACTGAAGTTTACCTGTGACAACTAGTTATACTTTTATTGTTGCTGCTGCTGCTTCCCCCTTCTTTGTCTGACTCTTGGTTCTGCTTGGAAAGCTGTAGCTGTTGGGCACGATGGTCGGTGCTGATTCTCCCACCCAGGTCCCACACAGCACACAAGCTGTGACTCATCTGCAGGATGCAAAATGAGGCCTGGAAGACAGACCGTCTCTGCACACAAGTGACACCTGCTTTCAGAACCCTTTAGAAAGCTATTTAATGGTGATTCATTTCCTTCTTTATTAAATTGAAGGTTCACTAACCCCAGTGGAAGGAGTAAAAATGCCTAAAATGTGCAAAAAGGGGAAAAAAGTCTTTCTTAATTTTCTCCCCTGCAAAGACTTCATCCTTGGTAAGAGTGTCTGTCTTTCTGCAGAACTACATCTGCCAATGCTTCTGCTTACTTTACAGCATGCTGCCCTGTTCAGCAAGGGGGTGGCTGACAGACCTCCCACCCCACCTCTGCCGCAGGTGTCGGAGCCATGAAGGCAGCAGCAGGAGGAGAGGGGCAGGCCTTGGATCCCCGAGCACAGATCTGGACACAGCCCTCCTGCAATGTTGACCCTGGAAGGTGAAGCTGGTCTGCTCGGCTTGCTGGGTCAGAGCCAGAGGTTTTACACTAGTCTGGCTGACCTCGAACCATACAGCCTTTCCCAGCAGCCTTGGGCTACTCAGGTGTTTGAAGGGAAGCACTACAGGTCTGCTCTGCAGCTACCCCATCATCATGCATATTGGATCTCTTGCTGCTCTCATGTTTGCCTTTGAGTCGTCTCTGGACAGAGGTAGCTACAACCTGGACATATCTGCTATCCCTAGCAGCTCTTCCATGCGGGAAACTGAGCAAAGAAATCTATGAGCTGCAGGAGAGCAAGGTGATAGAAACCAGAAGGACTGTTGTGAAGACAGCTTGTCCGATTTCTCCAGCTCTCTCTGTGGGTCTGTATTGCATCTCTCATCAAACTTTATGTCTCCCAAATCATGGGGGTTTAGGAGGATGGATAACAAATGGAGTCCCAGATTTTTTGGAAGCCACCCAACCAGGATGTGAGAGGGTAGCGAGCGTGAAGAGACGGGTTTCTGGGTGAATTCACTCATGACAAATCAATGGGCAACTAGGGATGAAATGCTGCCCCAGAGTGCAAACACCTCTGCAGGTATTGGGACTTATTTTGTGGCCTTTTCTTTTCCTGGTACCTGTTGCGCTGGCATCCAGTTAGGAGTTTGAGGCAGTCACATTTTAATGAGCCCTTCTCTGTAGCTTCCCCTCCCCGATGTAATCCCACTGCCTATATCACAACCTGTTGCTATGGAAATGGCTGCTTCCCGGACCAGGCACAATCAGCAAGACATGCTCCTACCAATGGCAAAGACAGTTTTTGCTGAAGCAGCTTTGTTTTTGAGGAAAAGAAGGGCTCAGACCCCTCACTAGTTTCTGCTGGAAGTTGGGTGTGGGAAGCAATGGGAAGAGCTGCTCTCTGTGGCTGCAGGGCAAAGCTGCAAGCTTTGAAAAATGTGGGTGCCAGCTCCTGTGAGAATCCTGCACCCTACCAGCCTGGCATTAATCTCTTATGTCTTCATCCTAGGTCACAAATTTTCCTTCATCCTAAGTTGCTGGGCCTTCTGCTTCAGGGTGTGTGTGTGGCTCTGTAACACAGGCAGGTTTCTCTGATGAGATGTGGTTCAAAGTTGGGAGCAAACCCTTGCACAGGAAAGCCTTGAAAGCAAGCGGCAGGGATGCCACAAGCTGAAAAGCACCTTATAAAGAACCTCATCCCATGCCTTCTCAGAGGAAGGACTTTTGCTGCATGCTTTCCCAACTATACAGTATATAGTATATAGTATACTATACTATAATATATATATTCTGTTGAGACTTGGACAGCCGAAAAGTAGGGTGCTCTGAAGCGTCAGCTCTACAGGCGATCAAGGTCAAAGCCAGGGTAAATTCACAAGCACTGTTTACATGACAAAGCTGATCTCCTAGGGGAGAGTGGCCATACCTCAGGTGCACTTGAAGGAAGAATAGAAAGTAAAAGAAGAGCCTGGAGAAAATGGCTTGTTATACTATCAAATCACTACATGGATGTTAAAAAATAAGAGCATGAAACTGCCCTGGAAATATCACAAATGAGTCCTTTAATGCTCTCTTCCTTCCCATTAGAACTGACCATCTCAGTTGTAAATCCACTTGCACTCTTAAATTCCTTAACTCTGCTAGCAGGGGATGGTGCTATTGGGCCATCAAATCTTCTTTCCGTGTTTCTTCTGGCAGCATGCAGATCGGGAAGCCAGCTGTGCGAAAGCCAGCTGCCAAATAACAGGGAAACAAATCCTTGCCAAACATCTGCCCCCAAAGCTGTCCAACCTCTCTATTAACCTCCACTCTGCAGCCTTCTGGCACAGGCGAGAATCATCACAAGTGAGAAAATGGAGGGAGAGCGAGCTGTGTTGCTCTTCTTTTGTAGTACTTTGAAAATACCTGCAACACTTTCACAGGATCCTTTCTGCATCTTGCTTGCAGAGCCATCCTACCACTGGTGCCTGCCACACACTCGGCAACATCCATGCAGGGCGGGTGGCATCCTGATAGGGCAGGTTTCTCCCTCATGGTGCAGAAGGGAATGGACATGGAGCAGGGATGCCTGAGGTTACAGCAAATGTACCATGTACCAAGAGCAGAAAAGAACCCCACACCACATTTCTGTGCTCTAAAAGTCCAACAGACTCTGTAGTTGGATTGTGGCTTTGGTGACAACTCTGGTGTGTGCATCCCAAATCAAGCTTTGTCTCTGCTGGTATCAGCACTGTACTAAGATAGATTAACTTGGACAACTGGGATCTGCCCTAGGCCAAGGCAGCACTTGGCAACCTTTCCAGTTACTGCCTGTTTTTCCCTTTCTGTCATACTATCTGGTGCCCAGCTGGGGCCTTCCTTTCTTCAAAAGCATCTTCTTGTTTCTGTTCAGTCATGGGCAGGGTGCTGTGCTTTCCAAGCTTCCTGCACTCCTTTGTACAGCTTGCAGGATGCTCTAAGGACATCCTGTATGGAGAGGAAAGGATTCTGATCAGGATTTCACACAAACGTGTCAGCCAACACACAGATGAGCGGAGCAGGTGCCTCTTTCTGGGAAAGAGCTGGAGAGCCAAAGCAGAAGCAGCCCAGTCCATCCTGTCCGTGGGGGAGCACAGCTTCTTGGAGCCCCTTCTGAAGTCCAGCAGCAGGCTGGGCCACCTGCTATTGCAGGCAAAAAAAGCATCTGCGGGCAAGACAACCAAACAAGTGTGGCTGACCCAATGGCCAAACATACACGTTGGGCGCAGGCATACAGAAATGTCAGAAATAATCCTGTGCTCTTCCAAAGCATCAAGATATGTGTGATAAGGTCTCTTAACAGATGAGCCTTTAGGATAGTTGTCTGTACATCAGCCTTTTTCCACACAAATCTTATAATAAAGCCAGCAGAAAAGCAGACTAGACCATGGCACCTAGAGATCTCACTCAACACCAAGACATTCACCCTCAGCCTTCCTTAAGCACAGGTATCTGAAAATGGGGAACTGACAGACTGACAGGAGAGATGAGTTGAGTGCTGAGACTCCATAGTCCAAAGTCAGCTCATGATCAAGGGCAAAATAAAAAAGAAAAGATTTGCTTATACTCAGGTAATTTGGTGATCAAAATTATACCAGTTCTAACAACAACAACAACAAAAAACAGCTTGGCTTTAGGGGGCATCAAATGAAAATTCTTTTGTGGAGGTGCCAGTGTCAATATGAGATGTTATCCCATTTGCATGGTAATTTAGACGGACAGTGATGTAGCCTTTCATGTCCTTGCGTTCCTCCCCTTGCTATTCTGCAGGGCTTTGAACTAAAAATGGGGCCTGAGAAGACCATTTGAGTTAGTGCAAAGGCTGGAACAAGGAATGACTTACTTTCTCACAAGCAGCGTGCAGCCAGAAGAATGCCCAGAAGCTCTGCAGGCTTTAGGGCTATATAATGCTACGACAGAAGGCTGGGGCTGTGCTCCTTGCTCATGCTTTCTCTGGGCCATGGCAGCATAGACTGACCTAAGGAGAGCAGGGGCAGAATGGGCATGTATCTAGACACCTTCCCAAGGAGAGTCACTGCAGCAGAACCTCCACTGAGGGCACAAGGAAAAATTCCCATATGAAGCAAAGGTCTGAACATGAGACCAGAACGGGAGAGTCAACCCAGTCTGCAGTTAATACGTTGACCATCATATTCCACAGCAAGCCAACAAACACACCCCATGTTAATAACCTGCTTAAGGGGCTGCAGGTCAGAAGGGTCAGTGGTCAATTTTCTGTGATAGTCACATGTGCATTGCTTGAATTCATTCAGCCTTCCTGATAACAACCCTACACAGGTAACTACTTTTCCCCACTCTTTCTACTTTATTCCCCTAGTAAAATATATGAACACAAAGCATAGAGAGGAGAAGCCAAAAATTTGCCATTTTATGGTCCTGTACTGTCATGCCAAACCAGCTATTTGTGCAACCAACTCCTTCTGTGAGCAGGAAAAAACATTTGGCTTGTGCTTCTGCTGTACTTGGGGGAAGCACTGAGTGTAGCTAATATTTAAACTCACCTCTTTCTGTCCTATACACAAAAGAGTAGTTTCCTCCCAGGGACCCTAAAGGGTTATGCTGAAAGCAGGTGCACATCACACAGTGCAAAGGGTTGGGGGAAACTGCAGGGTTGTGGGGTTGCTTCAGGGCACGTGGCAGGCAAAAAACAGAACCAGCAATAAGGGCAATAAAAGGACTTCATAGTGCTGCACTGGGCAAAGGTTTTTAGGGGAAGTCTGTCCTTCAGAGGGGAGGTGTAGCCTTGGAAGACTCAGTCTCAGCATGTCTTGCCCCATCTTTGCCTAACATAGAGATAATCTGACAGAGATCTGGGGGCCTACAATCTGCCAAGGTTCAGTCTTGTAAGCAGGATGCCTCATTGCTCTAGCAAAGCCAAAATGCTCTAAGCTTCATGCAAAGGCTCTGCGGATGGTTGAGTTTGTGCAACCTGGTTAGAAGGGACAGACACTGACCCAGGAGGATAAATACGAGGAGGAGGTTGTGTGGTATTTACACTGAATTGCACAACCCCGCTTTAGGATGAGGAACATTTACAAAGACTTGACCATGTCCTGTAGGATTTGATTTGACCATGGGATTTCTGTTAATTTTTGACCAGATTCTATACTTAAGAAAAAGACTCCTTAAGGAAGGTTTTTTTTTCTTTTTTTTTTCCCTTTTATCTTTTCTCCCTAGCCTTTGAGATGAGAGCTCTTCTCCCTCCAGTCAACTTGCTAATCTCACTCCTGAGCCAGCATTGGAGAGAAAAGCAGGCACGTGAAGGAAGAAGCCAAGAATTGGAGACCTGGTGGTTTGTGCTTCTTAAGAAACATTTTGGAAATATTCCTTCTCAGCATTAGCATGTGATTGC